>NC_045546.1:74197552-74457552 GCF_009769535.1 Thamnophis elegans | reverse complement strand
AGATAAGGACCTTGGCAGCAACTCAGACAAACTCAGGCAGCAATAAACACAGATAAGGCTTGGCAGCAATCCAGCCTGCCAAGCTCACAGTAATGTCCTCCGACATTCAATCCTGTATTGACTTCTGCAAAGAGGGGTGTGTGCACCAGTAGCTTTTTATAGTCTGGAGAGGAGCCTAATGACCACCAGCTGAGTACAATCACCTCCTGTAATTGCGTAATTGTTCCTGATGCCTAGTAGCTCTTCGATGGCGTGCATCCAGGAACAACTCACTAGTGGCCTCCAGCTCACTCTCCCTTGTCTCCTCCCCACTGGTCCAAGGCTCAGGTGCCTCCTGGTGGCCAACCAGCCTCTCTGCGCCCTGCTCGGAGTTGGAACCATGTCCAGGGTCCTCCACATCCTCCAGAGCTGACTCATAGGGCCTCTCGCTGTCGGAGTCTGGTGGCAGCTCCAACGGCACCTGCTGGGCCACAACACCCATGTAAGCATAGGTAGGAGACTACCAAGAGATCCAAGGAATATAGGTTAAACTGGCAAATAACCCAGTTAAAAAAAATCCAAGAAAGTGGCAAGGGAAAGCATCTTTCATATTCATATCTAGTGCCCAGGTGGTGTCATAAGAATAGCTGAGTGCAAAAGTTTTTTTCAAATAAATATTACTAATTACTAATATTACTAATGACTAATTCTTAGGAGAAAGGAGGACCAGCCTGTTTCCTGCTTGATGCTTACCAGTTTTGCTCTGCCTACTCTTCTTCATAGTCAGATCCAGTTTTTACCTGATGAAGGAGATGAGCAGGCTGAGCTGAAGAGCAGAATTAAGCATGTCCAGTTTGAAATCATTACACAGTCACAAGAGGCCCAAAACCAGTCTCTGTTAAATTCCGCCAACCTTTATTTAGCGCCAATCTAGCTTGGACTATTAGTTGCTCAGATTCTTGTGTATAGGTAGCAAGAATAAACTTTTAGTTCTTTGAACTCAACTCCTGTTCTAACTTATTTGTGCCTAACACTTACAGCGTTTTTTCCTCCACTTTTTTTTTCTCTGAGTCTTGTAAAATATATCTAAGGCATTTATGATTTGTCTTAATCTTTAGACTGTAGCAACTGTTTCTATTGTATTTTCTCAATTTCCAGTAGAGCGTTGAGCTCACAATTTGGCTGAATTGTGCCCTGCCCTTTCTCAGCTGGCTTTACATTACCTAATTAATGTCAAGAGATCCTGTTCCTGGCCATCCATAACGCTGTGATTGTGGTGACCAATATGGTCTGACCACAAAGGTTATTCAGAGTTGAAAATATTGATTGCTAACTCTAATTTCCACCCCTCTTTGTCTTCCCTTTACCATGACATTTTATATAAATGCTGTCTGTCCCTGATCTTTGGGTGAAATTTTGATTCCACTACTTACCTATTTTTAGGGTAAGGAAATATATTCATTTTAGTCATTAAATTCCCAACAAGGTGTGATATTAAATGAGCAAAAGGAATGAGTTAAACATTCTACTGGAGGATTTTTAAAAAACGCTGTGTAATTCAGCATTTGAGGCGCAGTGGTTAAATGCAGCACTGCAGGCTACTTCAGCTGTCTGCAGTTCTGCAGTTCAGCTGTTCAAATCTCACCGGCTCAGGGTTGACTCAGCCTTCCATCCTTCCGAGGTGGGTAAAATGAGGACCCGGATTGTTGTTGGGGGCAATATGCTGACTCTGTAAACCGCTTAGAGAGGGCTGAAAACCCTATGAAGCGGTATATAAGTCTAACTGCTATTGCTCTTTGTATAATTGCAAGAATGATATTCTTTTTATATTGGCATATTTCTTCCATGCATCCCATCAATAATAATCATGAAGTTCCATTTCCTGTTTTTATCATATGAGGAATAGGATAGCTGATGCCTGGGACCACTGATTCAACAAATCCTATTGTACTACCCTATGATTTTAATATTCTTGCAAAGTGTTGTGACTCAGCAGAAGTTTGCTGTGAGTTGAGTCGGGATGCAGGAATAATGATGCAGCTGGGGCTCGTTAGTGTCATCTTCTGGAGATAAAAGGACTGATGGTGCCACGCCCTGGTTGCAGAAGTCAACGTTCATTCATTCGTTCGTGGTTTGTTGTTCAACTGTCGTGGTTTGTTTGTGAGAGGCACTTGGATAAGTGATTTGCTTTCTGTAACCCTGATTCGAAGAGACACTTGGATAAGTGATTTGCTTTCTTTCTGTAAACCTGGTGTTGCTGTAATTAGCTCTTTGTTTTTTGCATCCTGCTGTGTAACCTTTTTTTGCCAGAGACTTTATTTATGTTTATTTTTGGGCTTGCAGTCAGTGTGAGCCAGGACTGATATAGTTATTTTCTTTTAAATCTGTCTGACTGTCGTCTGTGATCAAGTGAGGAAGGGGGGGTTCAGAACACAAAGTCATCATTTTTTCGAATGAACTCTGTGAAAGGAGCCTCCAGCAGTGTCTGCTGAGAAGGTCTAAGCTTCCTGCTGCTGTTAGTTATTGGCTTGCCACTTAAAGCCAACTTGTCCCCCCTCCTGCTACTTTTCCTAAAATGACTTTTGAGAGTCACAACAAGTAGCTAAATGAATGAACACAGATGATTGGAGCCAAAGATAATTCCAATAGACTTGTATAAGTTCTATGCTTCTGACTACTCTGACTGCATCTCAGATCACATTTTAAGGTTATTGATATGGCAGAAAGCATCACCAGTGGGAACTGCATACATACACACCTGTTGTGGCCCAGCAGGAGCCGTTGGAGCTGTCACCGGATTACGACAGCGAGGGGCCCTATGAGTCAGCTCTGGAGGATGTAGAGGACCCTGGACAGGGTTCCGACTCCGAGCGGGGTGCAGAGAGGCTGGTTGGCCACCAGGAGGCACCTGAGCCTTGGACCAGTGGGGAGGAGACAAGGGAGAGTGAGCCAGATGCCAGCAGTGAGTTGTTCCTGGATGCCCGGCACCGAAGAGCTAATAGGCGTCAGGAACAGTTGTGCGAGTACAGGAGGTAATTGCACTCAGCTGGTGGTCATTAGGCTCCTCTCCAGACTATAAAAGGACTGCTTGTGCACACACCCCTCTTTGCAGAAGTCAACGCAGGAACTAATGTCGGAGAACATTATGGTGAGCTTGGCAGGCTAGATTGCTGCCAAGCCTTATCTGTGTTTATTGCTGCCCAAGCTTGTCTGTGCCGGTTTGCTGCCAAGGACCTGTCTGTCTGTTAATTAAATGCCATAAATTATCTTTGGCTCGGAGTATGTGTTGGTGTGGGATGATGGGGGGTCAGAATGCATACCATTCTGGTTCATGTGTAAGAGAGACTTGGTTTGATCTAATGGTGAGATACTGGGCTAGAAACCAGAAGATTGTGAGCTTTAGCCCTGCCTTAGGCATGAAAGCCAGCCTGGTGATTTTGGGACAGTCACTCTCTCTCTCTCAGCCCAACCCTTCCCCCAGGTTTTGTGGTGAAAATTGGAGGAGAAAGGAGTATATGGTATGTTCAATGCCTTGAATTATTTGTTTAAAAAAGTAATTGCAGGATAAAAATGTAATAAATAAATAAGGAAGCCTTCCCATTTGGTTTTCTTGGAGAATCTCCACAGTAACACATATACAACAGTTTATGTTCAGGCAAGTAATACATTTCTTGAAAATACACACACACACACACACACACACACACACACACGTATAAATCCATGAGAAGTCTTAAATGGTTTCTTTGGCCAGTAGATAAACACTCATTTCAGGATCCCCAGAAGGCAGGAATTCAATCAGGGGAGCTTAATGCAGAGTATGAAGTGAGCTGGTGCAAGGTATATAGAAATTCACCCAGTTGATTAAATGGGTCTAGGGAGATTCTAGGAACAAAGTTTACAAGAAGGATTTGGGAAGTTGATGAAGTTGGAATAAATGCATACTCGAAAAAGAAGAAAAATAAGGTAGGATTTGTCCATGTGGACATGCTTTAGATTGGAGTCACCCTTGCATTTTTTTTGTACTTTCGTATTTTTACTTTTGTACTTTTAAATTCTAAAAGGTGCTTTAATAAGCCCTGGTGGTGCAGTGGTTAGAATGCAGTATTGCAGGTAAACTCTGCCCAAATCCAGGTGTTTGATCCTGAGGGGGATCAAAGTTGACTCAGCCTTCCATCCTTCCAAGGTCTGTAAAAATGAGGACCCAGATTGTTGGCGGCAATATGGTGACACTATAAACTGCTCAGAGAGTTGAGGCACTACATAAGTCTACAAGCTATTGCTATTGATTGCTGTAAAATAGTAAGATTGGGAGAATTTATGAATCCATAGTAGCCAGCAACACACAGAGGTTCATCTTTTAAAAATTCAGTGAGGTTGGTCCTTGATTATTCTTTTTTTAAAAAATATATTTTTATTCTTTTTAAACAAAACAACACATACGAAACAAAGCAAGAGAAGAACAAAGAACAACTTTCCTCCATTTCACCAAGCATGTCATTTGGTTACAAGTTTTTGTGCATCAATTCTTAAGTTTAGGATTAATATCACTGGTTTATATTAAACATAACTGGATATTTCGCTGTCATTGAGCATTATGTGTTCAAATTACCATTAATATTCTTTCATTTGTAACAATCCTTATTTCCTTGAATTCATAATTATCTATCAAATAACAATAAGTCTTTAAAGTATTATAGTATCACCTATCTCCAAGGAGAAAAAGCAAAGATTAGAACAAAGAATTCCCATTAATTTATAATATACATTCATATTTTCAATTGACCATAATGTCACCAATCATCCAGAGTTCCAAAAATAGTTTTCCATTATTAATTATTAATCCATATAGTGGTTAAGTATTTCAATTCATATATGTATCAATTGTTCATTACATCATCATTGATCCGTTTAATATACCAAGGTCTTTCTAATATAAAATGGTCACTACATACAATTATACCAGAGTATTCAAATCATCCCACTCTTATACATTGAGATCATTATTGTCCTTTATATATCATGTGAATAGTGCTCTATATCATAACAAGAAAAAAAAACTTCATAACAATAACTATAACTTTCTATTACTATATAAGTAAACAGTTTCATTCCCAGGTTTTTTTATCTAACCATTGGTAAAACAAGTCCCATACTTTATAATATTGCTCATCCTCTCATTCTCTAATTTCAAATGTAAGCTTACTCATTTCGGCACATTCCATTATTTTCCAAATAGTTTCCTCCTGTGTGTTCTAGATTATTCTGGAATGGGAGACACTGGGAAATCCTAGGGCTGTAAAGATGTTGTTGTTGTTGTTGTTGTTGTTGTTGTTGATGATGATGATGATGATGATGATGATGATGATTCTTGGTGATTCTGTGGGCCAGGTCTCTCCACATCTTCCTAAGCTGTATACATAGTAAAAAGTCAAATCAAACCAAAATCTCCAAAGAGACCCAAATAAGAGCTGTAGTAAGATTTAATTTACGAGTAAAGAAACTCAAGATTGAACAGGAAGATTCCTAGTAGATGCATAATAATTAAACTGAAAAACCTCTTATATACAATGCCGAGGTGGTGCAGTGGTTAGGGTGCAGTACTGCAGGCCACTTCAGCTGACTGTTATCTGCAGTTCAGCGGTTCAGCGGTTCTAATCTCACCGGCTCAAGGTTGACTCAGCCTTCCATCCTTCCAAGGTGGGTGAAATGAGGACCCAGACTGTGGAGGCAATATGCTGACTCTGTAAACCGCTTAGAGAGGGCTGAAAGCCCTATGAAGCGGTATATAAGTCTAACTGCTATTGCTATTGCTATTATAAAAACAGTATCAGAATAATGCAATAATGTTAGATCATGAATATGTGTTAAATTCAAATAACACTATTTTAGTGGTTGCACAAGAACTTTACTGAACTGAATTTATATCTAATAAACTTTATACAGGGCCTTCTCAAAAATTTGTGGTGCTATATATTAACTGTTGCATTGAGTCAGAATTTTAATTCTGCTCTTGGCTAGTTCCAAGAACACCATCTCCCAAGGTTGCTAAAAGGACCTTGTGTCAAAATTCAAAAAGCAACTCTCTGTGTGTTCCTTCCAGCTGAGTAGCTTCTAAAATATTGATGATAAATTTTGAAAATGGAGACTGTGCATTTATATTTTTCATGACTGCCGCAGCAGATTTAAGGGATCTGTCAGAAAAAAAGGAATCTTTTTAATAAGGAATATTTCTGTTCTAAATGCATTTCTTTTGTTTTTCATTTCATGTACTGGTGAAGAATCAATATAATTCTGAGCTTCAGTATATTATTAGTTCTAGGTGAATTTATTTATTTCCTAAGCATGGAGTTATATAATATGCATTAGTAGGGTTTTTTTTAAAACAAAAATGCTCTGATTGAACAGGTTTTGTTGCATCTTTATGGAATTATGTAACCAGCTTTTGAGAGCTTTCTTATATTATTGTTCTATTCTATTCTATTCTATTCTATTCTACTACCTTTAAAAACAGTATTTTGATATGGTCTTTTTCCCTCAGTTTAACAATAGGTATTGATTGATCAATTTGACATTGTGGATATTTATTTTGATTTTGCTTAACATTCTTTATATGTATCTCTTATTGTGTATGAAATTCATACTTAAATTTTGGGAAGGTGGATAAGGATTTGTTACCAAAGCAAATTTACTGTAAGACTTCTCTAACAGTGACAAAAAATGTTGGAGGTTTCTTCTACTAATACTGATCTACGATTTATGTAAGTCACAGATAGACAATGACAATTTCTTAGCTTTACCATAGATAAACTGTACCTCTATGAACTGGATCCACTACTGGCTTGTAAACCATTCAACTGATGATTATGAAGGCCAGGGATGCACATCATCTTGTACCTGTCCCAGGCTACCAGGAAGGCAACCTCCATCCATTTGGGGGTGGGTGGACATCAGAGGTGGGTTTCTACCAGTTCGCACCTATTCGGTAGAACCGGTTCGTCAAATCTACCAAACCGGTTAGAAGAGGTTCCACCAGTGGATCCGGAAAGCAGGCCACACCTACAGAAGAGGCTCCAAAAATTTTTGAAACCCACCACTGGTCCTTGGATATGATTATTCTACACTCTCATGCTCATATTTATAAAACTCGGTGCCTCTGTGAAAGGTAAGGATGACTACTGCATTTGTGGTGCAATCAGAACATTGCGTGTGTTGAAGTTGTTTTAACGCAAACCAAAGATGCCTTTTAAAAAACAAGTCTACATCATATTCTTATGCATGCCAGTGCTGTGTGTGAGGTAATTTAAGGTGGTTCTGACAAGTGTCGTCGGCATCTTCATATCCGGTCACATGGGCGGCAAGCCACTCCCATCTGGTCACATGGGCGGCAAGCCACTCTCACAAAGGAGGCCACACCCACAGAGTAGGTTCGAACAATTTTTGAAACCCACCACTGGTGGACATGCATTCAAAGTAAGGTTTTCTCTCTTGTGCCAGTTCAGGTGGTGCTATCTGGTTTGACTTCTTTGCTTCCATCCAGGATTTTGCAAAAATCAAACCCTCCATTACAATTAGGTACTGTGTATTATGGCTGGAATTTTCTTGCCCTCCCAGTCGCCGAATTCTGCTCCCTATGCCAGGGGTGGGTTCCTGCTAGTTCTAACCTCTTCAATAGAAGAGGTTCCACAAATCTGCAGTGCCATTTAGAACCAGTTCCAGCTTCCTTCCCCCGCCTGTCCACACCACGCTTACCCCGCCCACCGCTCACTGATTGGCTGGCTCACCAATCATCCTGCCAGCCTCTAAGAGTCCTATCTAAACTTTAAAGTCTTAAAGCTGTCAAGTTTGAACACCCCTGGGGTTTTTTTCCCTAAAGGGTTAGGGGTGCAAGGGTCTTGTCACTTGACAGCTTTAAGACTTGCATGCTTCAATGCCAGAGTTTCTGAGCCAACATTTTGGTAGCTAAGCAAAAGCGTTGTTAAGAGGGCTCCACCACATTTTACAAGTTGGCCACGCCCACCCAGTCACATGGCCAGCAAGCCACTCCCACCCAGTCACATGGCCAGCAAGCCACTCCCACAAAGCAGGCCACACCCACAGAAGAGGTTCTAAAAAATTTGAAACCCACCACTGCCTTATACCATTATTTAATATGTCCATCCATCAACGGAACAGAGAAAAGCTGGACTTTAAAAAACAAACAACAAAACAGGTTTGCTCATGAAACATTTATGACGGCCCCCTTCTCATATTGTAACCATGTCAAATTGATAAGGGCTCTGACACTTTCCCCTTTCTCAGGCTGGGGGGTCAAACAGTACGCCCCTCAGACAGGGTCCGCAACTTGGGAGTCCTCCTGGACCCACAGCTGAGTTTTGAACACCACTTGTCAGCTGTGACCAGGGGGGCATTTGCCCAGGTTCGCCTGGTGCACCAGTTGCGTCCCTACCTGAACCGGGAGGCTCTCACAACAGTCACTCGCGCCCTTGTGACCTACAGACTGGACTACTGCAATGTGCTCTACATGGGGCAGCCCTTGAAGAGTATTCAGCAACTTCAGCTTGTCCAGAATGCAGCCGTGCGAGCGATTGTGGGTGCACCTCGGTTCACCCACGTAACACCTATCCTCCGCGAGCTGCACTGGCTACCTATTAGTCTCCGGATACGCTTCAAGGCGCTAGTCGTCACTTATAAAGCCCTTCATGGTATTGGACCTGGGTACTTGAGAGACCGCCTGCTGCCAATTACCTCCACTAGACCAATTAGATCCCACAGACTAGGCCTCCTCCGAATTCCATCCGCCGGCCAGTATCGACTGGCGACTACCCGGAGGAGAGCCTTCTCTGTGGCTGCTCCGGCCCTCTGGAACGAACTCCCCATGGAGATTCGTACCCTCACCACCCTCCAGGCCTTCCGCATAGCCCTTAAAACCTGGCTGTTCCAACAGGCCTGAGGCTAAAGAATCGTTGCCCCTATCTCGAATGGTATGATTGTTGCGCTTTTTAACTATGTATTGTTTTGTGTTGTTGTCAAATTGTCTGTATCCCTCTTCCCTTGTTCGAGTTGTGAGCCGCCCTGAGTCCCCTTAGGGAAAAGGGCGGCATACAAATGAAATAAAACTCAAACTCAAACTCAAACTATTAAGTCCAGAATTAGGGAAAATGTTAATGTTAAACTGATGCGTCTTTTTCATTCTCTTTTTTACCAGCTAAACAATAAAGGGCTTCATCAGTCAGAGGCTGTGGCAAACATAGTTTGAATGGAACATCGAGTGATCAACCTATTCAAAGTGTATCTTAAAGATGTTGTCTGCATTTACACTTCTGTATGCTCCAAATATGAATCCAGAGTACTCCAGAGACTTAATGTTTATTTCCAAAAAGTGAAAATCAAGGGTGGATGTCATCACACTCCAACCTGAAGGAATGCCACACAGATGTTCAAGGTATTTTTGCACAGAATAATGAACCTATGTTGCAGAAAGTCAGGTTCCATTAGACTGTCTGGAAAACCCTCCTAACATTAAGAGCAATTTGAGAGTAAAAGTAAAGGTTTCCCTGTCCAGTTATGTCTTTCTGTTTCTTAGACGAGGGAGCCAGTATTGTCCGAAGACCCTTCTGTGGTCATGTGGCCATCATGGCCAAGGTATGTGATAAGTACCCAAATGGTACCTATTTTATCTACTCACATTTGCATGCTTTCAAACTTCTGGATGGGCAGGAACTGAGTAAGTAATGGGAGTAAGTAAAGTAATTGTGCAGAATTCAACATTGAACCCAACATTTTTAACTGCTAAACCATTGCACCCCCATTTGAGAGTAGAACGACCTATTTAGAGAAATGGTGAGCTCCATTTTTGAGGATTGTATTCAAAGAAAAGCAAGACAGTTATCTGTTGAAGAATGTTTAATATGGATTCCTGCTCTGTATAAGGGTGGATATGGTGAGCTGAATAGTCCTTCTTCTATAATTCCCTAATTTTATGATTATCTGTGCTAAAATATTCATGTACTGTGGCTCATAAGTCAAATTAATTCTGTGGTCAATTCATATCTTTGTTCATGATATCTTTGTCCCCATTCAGCTCCATATTTTAGCAAATCACCAAGCAGAGGATTTTCATTCACTTACAACGGCAGAGTATCAACTAAACTATACAAATAATGATTGCGCATCACCTACTATGATAGGCTCTTTAAGGAATTAATGGTTCATAATTTGCTCTACAACATTTGGGGCACAGTGGTAGCATTTCAGACTCAAATGCAATCAGTTTTGCTTCTCTATTTACTGGTCTTTTAAGTCAGTCCTTGAGACAGGGCTGGCTGAGGAATTCTGGGAGTTGAAGTCCACGCATCTCAAAGTTGCCAGGATTGAGAAACACTACCTTAAGATTATATTTGTAATGTCGGTAATGCTTTGCACATTCATCTAGTAATAAGCAATTAGACTTCTTTCCTCGACAAAGAACCATTCTTGATTGAAATGCACAATTTTAACACAATGTCATATGAAATATTCTTCTATGCTTGGGAGGTGGAGATCTTTTAAATTTTTGCGTTAAAAACAAGGCCTTAGCTTTATCTCCCATGCCAATTTTATGCCAACATTTCTCAATGAACTATAGATTTATAATCCCAATAACTTGTCTACTCTATTATTCAACTCTCTTATTTCTTTGTTGGGCTAAGCTGAGAATTTAGAGCCTCATTTCTAGAAGAGATAATGCCATGGGGATGCAAGACATTTCCAATGAGAAAACAGGCTGCTGAGTCTCCCATATCTTTGAACTTCCCATCTCAATAGAGATGAGGCAGATCTCTTGATATACATTAAATTCAGTGTGAGAAGTAGGAATCTGAAGCACTGGCTACTTGATAGGGAAGTGAATAATGTCTTTGCTATTGTTTGTTAAAACCTATTCTGTAGGTGTGGCCTGTTTTGTGGGAGTCGCTTGGCAGTCGTGTGACCGGGTGGGAGTGGCCAACTTGACATCACTCACCAGGAGATGTCATGGATTGGGTAAAATGCGGTGAAGCTCACTTAACAATGCTCTTTCTTAGCAACCAAAATTTTGGGCTCAATTGTAGGCATAAGTCAAGGACTATCTCTACCTTCCTCTGCATGGCAGCCTTGTCCTAGTAAACTCCTTCTCCTTTCTGGCAATTTTCCTCTCTGTTGGAGGCACCAAAATAATACAGACAATGTAAGGTTTCCTGCTGCAGCAGGGGGTTGGACTAGATGACCTCCTAGTAGATTTCTAGCCCTAAATTGCTGTGCTGTTTTTCTTTCTTTCTGCTAACAAAGTAACCTGTCTGAGGCTCATTCCACATGCCTGCCAGATAGAGATAATGAGATAATGACCCTAGAGAAAGTTTGGCTCCATTCACAAGCAGGGAATCATCCCAACACTTTTAGAAACACAATGCTCATGTTGCACAAACCCCCAAACTTCAAAAACATAAAACCATATAATATATAACCATATATAACCATATAACCAATTTGTTCTTTCCTGCACCTTTTCAATTTCAAGTTATTAAGACTTGTGGACTTCAACTTCCAGAATTCCACAGCCAGGCATGCTCAGTTCTGATTTAAAGTGACAGCATTTGTTTTTCTCCTTTGCAAAAGAAGTTTCCTTCTTTCTTTTTCTTCTCCCTTCTCCTCTTCCCTCCCTCCTCCCTCCTTCCCTCCACCCTCTCTCAAACACACATGCACACAGAAGTTGGATTGGATTATCTCTCCTACCCCCTTCCTTCTCTCACTCACTCTCTCTCAAAACACACACACACACACACACACACACACACACACACCTTCACTGATTACAAGTTGGATTGGATATCTTTTCCAATGGCTTGAAAGCAGCTCCTCTGCCATCCCCCCATTCCCCCACCGCCTTCCCCAAACACCTCCCCCATGGCAAATGCAGCCTGGTGTCTGGGTGGGAAATGCCTGGAATGCAATAAAGCCCACCCACTCATTTCCTGCTGGCAGGCTGGAGTGAGAGGAGAGGCAGAGAAACCGGAGGGGAGCCGATCCAAGCCTTCTGAAAGAAAGGGGCTGGGGGAAAGTGGGTGCGCTATGGCATGGCTCTTTGCCTGGCTTCCTGCCTCCTCCTGTGGTCTCCTCAGTGCTTGCTTGTGCTCTCCCTCCTCCAGTGTAGTTTGATTGCAGGCGGAGCCACGTTGCCTTTTCAAACTTTAATCAGTGAAACTGGGCTGGATTTTTACATAGCTTTATTCAGCTCTGTATGTATGTGTGTGAGGGGAGAAATGGATGGGGAGGAAGTCACTCTACTTGGGGAGGGAGAGCACGAGCAAGCACTGAGGAAACCACAGGAGGAGGCAGGAAGCCAGGCAAAGAGCCATGCTGTAGCACACACACTTTCCCCGGATTGGCTATGTAAAAATCCAGCCCAGCTTCACTGATTACAGGCTTGAAAAGGCAATGTGGCTCCGTGGCAGCAATCCAGCCAAGCTCACCATAATGTTCTCCAACATTAGTTCTTGCGTTGAGTTCAGCAAAAGGGGTGTGTGCACAAGCAGTCCTTTTATATTCTGAAGAGGAGCCTAATGACCACCAGCTGAGTGCAATTACCTCCTGTACTTGCGCAACTGTTCCTGACGCCTATTAGCTCTTCGGTGCGGGGCATCCAGGAACAACTCACTGCTGACATCACAATCACACTCCCTTGTCTCCTCCCCACTGGTCCAAGGCTCAGGCGCCTCCTGGTGACCAACCAGCCTCTCTGCGCCCTGCTCGGAGTCAGAACCCTGTCCAGAGTCCTCCACATCCTTCAGAGCCGACTCATAGGGCCCCTTGCTGTTGGAGTCTGGTGGCAGCTCCAACGGCTCCTGCTGGGCCACAACAGAAAACAATGATTTGTGATACTAAGCAGATGCTGAGTCATCATCCTAGCTTCCCTATTCTTGGGTTTATCCTAAAAATTCTATAAATTTCTTGCCTCTTTTACATACTGTATATACTCGAGTATAAGCCTAGTTTTTCAGCCCACTTTTTGGGCTGAAAAAAGCCGCCTCGGCTTATACTCGAGTCAGTGAAAAATTTGCCCGAAATGGGGGAGAAAAAGGGGCGGGGCCATGCCGCTGGGTGACACTCGTGAATGGCCCAGTGCCCCTGTGAGTTTCCCCTCTGTGTCAGTTTGCCGCACAGCGCGCACCACACCATCCCCCCTCCTCACGTTCTAATGTAATGCAGGGCTGTCTTACGATTCCCCTTCCTCCCCCTCCTGCCGGTCTGCAACGATGTCCCACCTCCTCCTTGTTATGGCAAGCAGCCACATAGCGATGTCCCACCTCCTCTGGTACAGTGATCCAATGATAGGAATCACTGTGCCGTGTGTCATAGGAGGCGGGACATCGCTCCCGCGGCTGCACGGGACATCATCATCACAGCGGGACATCAGCATCATGAGGTGAGTGAAGTATTTCATTGAATACACCGCTAGTTTACTGTTTTTCTTTGAAATAAATATTCAGAAACATTATTGGTATCTATTTTTATTTTTGAAATTTACCGGTAGCTGCTGCATTTCCCACCCTAGGCTTATACTCGAGTCAATAACTTTTCCAGTTTTTTGTGGTAAAATTAGGTGCCTCGGCTTATATTCGGGTCGGCCTATACTCGAGTATATACGGTAAACTGTTTCCTATAAACTGTGAAAAAGTGCCTGAGTAATTAATATAATTTAGGGACATAATGGCTCAGTGGCTATGACACTGAGCTTGTTGATCAGAAGGCCAGCAGTTCAGCAGTTCGAATCCCTAGTGCCACATAACGGGATGAGCTCCTGTTACCTATCCCCAGCTTCTGCCAACTTAGCAGTTTGAAACCACGTAAAAATGCAAGTAGAAAAATAGCAGGGGTGGGTTTCAACCTGTTCGCGGCGGTCCCCGCGAACCGGTTGGTCGGCGAACCTGGAAGTAAGTAACTTCCGGAAACGGCGAAGGGCCCACCCGCCCGCCCGTGCTCCTTACCGGTCTTTGAAGGCTTCTGCGCTTCCACGCAGGCGCATGGCACATACAGCGCCTGCGCGATTCTCCGTGAGCAGCTGGATGGCACATACAGCGCCTGCGCAAGTCTCCATGAGCAGCTGGAGCATCGCGCAGGTGCTAAGACGCGTGCGTGAACTGCGCGCGTGCACGAGGACGCCGGTTGGAACGGGATTAGCAACCCACCCCTGAAAAATAGGGACCACTTTGGTGAGAAGGTGCACTCTCAGTGTTTAGTCATGCCAGCCACATGACCACGGAGACATCTTCGGACAGCGCTGGCTCTTCAGCTTTGAAACGGAGATGAACACTGTCCCTAGAGCCGGAAATGACTAGTATGCATGTGCGGGGGAACCTTTACTTTTAATTAATATAATTAGTAATGTTCACCTCAGTATAAATGAAAATTTTCATGGGGGGAACGCTTTCTATATATTACCATCAATTATGAATGATCAGTAGAAAGCTGGTCTCAGATCTCGTTAAGTTTTGTTGAAATAGTGAAGAGCTTTTTCTACAAGTACAAGATCTAACATTCATCTCAATACAGATCTGAAACTGTTATGTCCAACAGAAACAGCCAATGCATCTATGGATAATGATCTTTGTCTTTTAAGCTACCACAGTGCAATTTTATATACTTTGTTCACTACTGGTGTTAGCCAACATGCTGCCACAGTGAAAGATTTGCAGCATTAACAATAATCTTCGGCAATTGTCTTCTATTGGATTGCTTTCCCCAAGTGTGATGTTCCCTCTGAATTGAATTAACTATAATCTGTGTAGCATTTCTGGGAACTTCCAACATCCATGCCTGCAAGGTAAGACTTTCATCTGCTTCATAAAACGGCAAGCAAAAAAAGTGAACTAAAGATTTTTTTTCTCAAGCAATTGTTTATTTTTTAAAAGTTTGTTGTTGAACTAAAGTATCAGGAAACTTCTATTATTTGTGGTTTTGAATCTTTATTTGCTGCCCATTTATCTTAGACTCACTAAGCAGTAAAAATAACATGTTAGATCTTGTACTTTTAGGAAAAGCTCTTCCCTATATGCACAAAACTATTAATCTTTGTTTCTTATTTCAACCCTTCAGCCGATGAAAGAAATGTCCTTCTGGGTTCAGCTCCAAGTGGGGAAAAAGACACTGGAGACATGAAGGCTGCTTGGAAAGATGGTTTATTGGTGGACAGGACCACATGGCTTGAGCCCTGAACATGTTTTAAAAGACAGAATAGCTGCCTGTAGCTTTCTGCCCATCCCCACTTTGTCAATGGGCCATTAAGAAGGCCAAGCTAATCCCTTTACATAATAAAGATTTCCCCACTTCAGCTCCATGGGGGATGGGATTAAAGACGACCAAGCTAGTCCACTTTGCATAATAAAGACTTCACCAGCAGCTACAGGAAAGCATGATAATATTGGTCCCAACTCACCACATGGCATCTGAGAACTCAACCAAACCTGGATGCAAAACACAGCCTAGAGAGTTGCCCCTGCATGGCCCCATGGGAGTCTGACAACCAATCAGAATACATTTCTTACACAGGAACAAGAAACAGAGAGGTGGGACTGAACAGGTTATAAAAAGCCTAGCAAGCCCCTCCCTTAGCCCTTCTCTTCTTCTCCACCAACATTGAAGCATGTGATCCCCTTTTCTGTTCAGGGCTCAAGCCATGTGGCCCTGTCCAACAATAAATCATCTTTCCAAGCAGCCTCCATGTCTCCAGTGTCTTTTTCCCCACTTGGAGCCGAACCCAGAAGGACATTTCTTTCATCACCTTTTTGCAAATAACTTCTTACTATTGATCCAAGTGAAACACATTGTAGTTTCTGACAGGTAAGAAAGTACAGGTGAACTATTATCGTACATAATATTTCAAATGTACAACTTTATTCTTTTTTCCATCTTTCTTATTGCTTAATGTCATATAATACATGAACAAATTTTCTAATAGGTAAAAGGGGTTGAAGCACATCCAGATTTTAGCTGCCTTCCCTAATTTCCAGAAGTAGCCCGTAAAACTGTATTCCTCTGTAAATATCATAGGTAACTTTGTGGTATGTGACCTCAAATACAGAAAAAAAACCTGTTAATATTTTTTAGGACAAAGCAAGAAGTGATGGGAGCTGCTAAAATGAAGTGAATCAAGTGGAAAATGACATTTCTCTGCTAAATGTGACACAGAAGAGAATAAAAGTGGTAGAAACATAAAGTGTTGTGATACCAGTGTTTTTTAAAAAGTAAATGTTCAACCCATTCCTTTGATTTATGTGAATCCTCAAATTTCATTGCATCACGCAATTTTAGCCATAAGAATCTTGCAGCCACCTTGTCTTTAGTTTTTAATCTTTATAAATCAGTTCATATTATAATTAGCTGTTCTGACCCCCCCTCCTCAGTCCAGGAACGAAAGCCGAAACAAACGTAAATGAGAATGTTTTTTAATCAGTCCAGACTCTTGGTGGCTGAAAGCCACATAAACAAAGAGATAAGGACTCTGGAAGCAAGTTCTACCAACCTTGGCAGCAATGCCAACAAGCTCTGGCAGCAATCCAGCCTGCCAAGTGTGTTTCTCGTTAGTCCCTAATGTGAACGTTGACTTCTGCAAGAAGAGCTTAGTACAAACAGTCTCTTTTATAATCAGGAGAGGATCTTAATAAGCATCAGCTAAGCGCAATCATCTCCTATAATTACGCAGTTGTTCCTTCCGCCGAGTAGCCCTTCGACGGCGTGCATCTCGAAACAACTCACAAGTGTTTTCCTGAACACTCCCTCTGATCCAAGGCTCCGCCGCCACCTGGTGGCCAACCAGTCTCTTCTCACCCTCCTCGGAGTCGGCACCCTGTCCAGGGTCCTCCATCTCCTCCAGGGCCGACTCATAAGACCCAGAGGTGGGTTCCTACCAGTTCGCACCTATTCGGTAGAACCGGTTCGTCAAATCTACCGAACCGGTTAGAAGAGGTTCCACCAGTGGACCCGGAAAGCAGGCTACACCTACAGAAGAGGTTCCAAAATTTTTTGAAACCCACCACTGACACACACACACACAGAGACAGAGAGACAGACAGACAGACAGACTCACACAGAGAGAGAAAGAGAAAGAAAGGAAGAAAGAAATAAAGAAAAAAAGAAGAAAAGAAAGAAAAAGTGAGAGAGATGAAAGAAAAAAAGGGAAAAGGGACAGAGAGACAAAAGGAAGGCGAGAGAAAGAGAAAGAAAGGAAGGAAGGAAGGAAGGAAGGAAGGAAGGAAGGAAGAAAGAAAAAAAGAAAAAAGAAAGAAAAAGTGAGAGAGAGATTAAAGAAAAAAAGGAAAAAGGGACAGAGAGACAAAAGGAAGGAGAGAGAGAGAGAGAGAGAGAAAGAAAGAAAGAAAGAAAGAAAGAAAGAAAGAAAGAAAGAAAGAAAGAAAGAAAGAAAGAAAGAAAACACATGGCCGGCAAGCCACTCCCACCAGGTCACATGGCCGGCAAGCCACTCCCACAAAGGAGGCCACACCCACAGAGTAGGTTCAATTTTTTTTTGAAGCCCACCACTGATAAGACCCCTCGCTGTTGGAGTCTGGCGGCAGCTCCAACGGCTTCTGCCGGGCCACAACAATTAGCCAACATTTGCAATATGTAGGAACTAACCCTTATGCCTATTCCCCAATATGTCTGGTCAGCTGCCCCACTAAAGCAACCAGATACCTGTAAAGGGCAACAGTGATACAGGAAAATGATTACTTTAGTGACAATGGCAAAGACAAAAGTTCATACTGTACTGTGCAGGAGAAGGCAATGGTAGACCACTCCTGTATTTTTATGAAGAAAACTACATGGATTGAAAATAGAAATCATGGACAACATTTACATATGTAGTTGCTAAGAATCAATGCTGACTCCCTGGCGAATTAATCAGTTGGGATTCTAAAATGGGACAAACATTTCACAGATGTATATCTGCTCTCACAATAGTTTGGATAGTAAACAGGTGATATATTAAAATTAAGTGCTTGCAAACATTAACAAACTGAGATCCAACAGTAATTTCCCTTTTCTTAATAAGTGGCTAAACCAAATTGGAGTGGCTGAACCATTCTGGTCATATTTATATGCTGAAGAAGAACATTGACATAATATTAATTTGGAAGCTGGGGAGCTAACTCTAAGGTGCAGAGCATTATTTTTATTGAGGCAAGCATGTTGAAACATAACTTGGGAACTATACTTTAATAAAATGAAGTATAGCACAGGACAAACAAATTCTATTTGGTACAGTCAGGGTTTTATTTAAGTTACCAAAGATGCAGTTGTGGGTTCCGGCGTCACCCACATGGATGCGCACAGTATGCGCATGCATTGTACCTGCCTCCACAAGGCTCTGCGATGCTCCAGCTGCTCGACAGAGCATCGCCAGGCACCATACGCACCATACACGTGCACGGAAGCGCCAAAGGCTTAAAGGACAGGTAAGGAGCTCGGGCGGGTGAGTGGACCCTCTGGAGCACCGGAACAGAACAGTACCCGGTGCTCCGGGCAGGCTCTGGTACACCCGTACCAGGGCGTATCACCTGCAACCCATCATTGCAAAGATGCTTTATTTATTCATGAACATCAACCAAATAAACACTGACTTTTTCTTTCACCAATAGCAATAGCAGTTAGACTTATATACTGCTTCATAGGGCTTTCAGCCCTCTCTAAGCGGTTTACAGAGTCAGCATATCGCCCCCAACAACAATCCGGGTCCTCATTTTACCCACCTCGGAAGGATGGAAAGATGAGTCAACCTTGAGCCGGTGAGATTTGAACTGCAGAACTGCAGTCAGCTGAAGTAGCCTGCAGTGCTGCATTTAACCACTGCGCCACCTCGGCACCAATTATTTTGCCTCTTTCTACTTAATCATGAGATATACAATTATTTATACCAGGGGTTCTCAACATTGGAAATTTTAAGATGCATGGACTTCAACTCCCCAAATTCCCCAACCAGAAAGCCCTGCCCACAAACACAGAATTGAAGTCCATGCGTCTTAAAGTCACCAGGATTGGGAACCACTGATTTATACCAATGACTTCCATATTGGATTATACAAGGGTGTCTGCTTTCTTTGTAATGTTCACAGCAGAAACCTGAGTCATGCTATGGCTGAAAACTCTCCAAGCCATCCTTCTTCTTGATGCATGACACATTTTTAGAAGCATATTTCTTCAATTTCAGATACTCTAGAAATGTATGTGCTGTAAGCCTTTCCTTCTGTTCTCATGCTAAGTTTTCAATATTAGCCCAGCCAAAGACTGGAATTGTGGTGGATTTTTCACAGATGTCTGGTTGGCCCCAGTTACACCTGGAAGATGTTCCAGGTAAAGCTTAGGGCTGATTTAGCAGGCTTCTTTTCACTTTTTATCGCTAAGTAAATTTATATTGCTAGATAAGCAAATATTACTAGAAACGATTATTAGATAAAATAGTACAGGAATCCTTTTTCTGAATATTATCTGTTTTAAGACATGGAATGAATTAGGTATTTGCTTTTTTGTTGTTGTTTATTCTAAACTCACTGACAGTATTCAAGCATTCTGAGTATTACCAATAATGCAGTCCAAGGCTTTGTAACATTCCCCACTCCACCCTTCAACTTCCTAAACGTAGTTGGAATATCTCCTTTTATAATATTTTTCTATTGCAATGGGATTTAAACAAACCCTGAATATTCTGGCCAATTATTGTTCTGGAGACGCACTCGAGATCAATTATAACCAAAGTTAGATCCCGGTCTTTACAAAGAGACCTAAATTTTATGCCTGAAGGAAAGAAAGACTGGAATACTATAGAAGCAAAATCCTTTAACTATCTGGACAAAGTTTTCTACATTTCCAACAAACACAGCAGACAAAAAAAATCAAGTCCAAGAATAGTGGTTGCAGTTAAATCTTTTCATTTAATCAGAGGAACACATTATGGGAAGATGGCTAGCCACAGAGAAAGATGGTATGGTGAGTTCTCCATTCTTCCTCTGATCTAGCTTCTTCTTCCTCTTCCTCTTCCTCCTCCTCCTCCTCCTCCTCCTCCTCCTCCTCCTCCTCCTCCTCCACCACCACCACCTCCTCCTCCTCCTCCTCCTCCTCCCTCCTCCTCCTCCTCCTCCTCCTCCTCCTCCTCCTCCTCCTCCTCCTCTTCTTCTTCTTCTTCTTCTTCTTCTTCTTCTTCTTCTTCTTCTTCTTCTTCTTCTTCTTCTTTTGTCAGTTTATTTTATTAAATATCTTATCAAATAGTAAAATATTTTAAGAAGGATATTAAGGATGGAGGCTGTATGCAAAGGAAAAGGGATCAACACTTATTTGGAAAACCCGAAAGCAGTGGGTTTTGAGGAGCTACCTCTTCCCAGCCATGAAGAACCAAGAGAAAAATCACTGTCCACAAACGCAGACCTCTGATATGGAGGTAATTGGACAGTTAATAAACAACTTAAAAAAGAATTGTAGGCAGAATGGGATAAACATATTATGGGAGCTGGATTCTTTCTGTGCTCTCTATGATTTCTCTCTCACTGTAACTGATCTGGTTTTGTATATTTCATGGGATTTGGTAGAGTCATCACTGCATTTGGTGTATCTGCTCATTTGCAATTTTTTTCAAGCTTTATACAACTTATATTTGATTGGAGGAACTAATGGGATAAAGATGGGAATGAACTTGTAATGATACTCTACTGCAGTGTTTTTCAACCTTTTTTGTGCAAAGGCACACTTTTTTCATGAAAAAAATCACGAGGCACACCACCATTAGAAAATGTTAAAAACATTTAACTCTGTGCCTATATTGACTATATACCGTATATACTCGAGTATAGGCCGACCCGAATATAAGCCGAGGCACCTAATTTTACCACAAAAAACTGGAAAAGTTATTGACTCGAGTATAAGCCTAGGGTGGGAAATGCAGCAGCTACCGGTAAATTTCAAAAATAAAAATAGATACCAATAATGTTTTTGAATATTTATTTCAAAGAAAAACAGTAAACTAGCGGTGTATTCAATGAAATACTTCACTCACCTCATGATGCTGATGTCCCGCTGTGATGCTGATGTCCCGTGCAGGCGCGGGAGCGATGTCCCGCCTCCTATGACACACGGCACAGTGATTCCTATCATTGGATCACTGTACCAGAGGAAGTGGGACATCGCTATGTGGCTGCTTGCCATAACAAGGAGGAGGTGGGACATGGTTGCAGAGCGGCAGGAGGGGGAGGAAGGGGAATCGTAAGACAGCCCTGCATTACATTAGAACGTGAGGAGGGGGGATGGTGCGGTGCGCGCTGTGCGGCAAACTGACACAGAGGGAGGGGAAACTCACAGGGGCACTGGGCCATTCACGAGTGTCACCCAGCGGCATGGCCCCGCCCCTTTTTCTCCTCCATTTCGGGCAAATTTTTCACTGACTCGAGTATAAGCCGAGGCGGCTTTTTTCAGCCCAAAAAGTGGGCTGAAAAACTAGGCTTATACTCGAGTATATACAGTATAAAGTAATTTTCCCACGGCACACCTTACACTATGTCACGGCACACTAGTGTGCCGCGGCACAGTGGTTGAAAAACACTGCTCTACTGCACGTACTGTTTTGAATTCAGAGCTTGTTGTGCTGTCCAAGTTTTTTTCCGTTTCCTTTTAAAAATCAAAGTGCATCTCCCTCCAGAAGGTAACAAGATAGGGAAAGTATGCAGACTAAAAACCACATCACAAGTGGTATTTGTTCTGCAGAGACATAACCCACTTTTTTCAAAGGGAGAAAATTCCAACATAATTACTTTGTTTATAGGATGAACAATCCAAAGGCACATGATTCCACTCCCCATCCTTAAAAAAAAAAAATCTTTTCAACCCAATGAAATGCTCAAAATAAATTATACACAGAGATGAGAGTCCAGTCTGTCTTTCTGTCTGTTGCCAGGATAAATATCCAAAAATGTTCAGAAGTGGACTAAATTTAGGTGGTGAAAGCAAATGTATATGCAGGATCTAATGACCTCAACAAAATGAGGAAAGCAGCATTATGCTGATGATGTGAGCTCCTTCCGTCTTGTACGTACAAGCAGCCATCACCACTCACATACAAAAGAGGCACAGGTTCATTTATCATTTGCCCATCTATGAACTCCCTCGGAAACCCCAAACCAGAAGATATGCAGTTTTCCTCCGTGCTTCCCACTGCCCTCCACATATACTGTATGTATAAGCATGCATGGATGTGATGAAATAAATGTCCTTCTGGGTTCGGCTCCAAGTGGGAAAAAGACACTGGAGACATGGAGGCTGCTTGGAAAGATGGTTTATTGTTGGACAGGACCACATGGCTTGAGCCCTGGACAGAAAAGGTGATCACATGCTTCAGTGTTGGTGGAGAAGAAGAGAAGGGCCGAGGGAGGGGCTTGCTAGGCTTTTTATAACCTGTTTAGTCCCACCTCTCTGTTTCCTGTTCCTGTGTAAGAAATGTATTCTGATTGGTTGTCAGACTCCCATGGGGCCATGCAGGGGCAACTCTAGGCTGTGTTTTGAATCCAGGTTTAGTTGAGTTCTCAGATGCCATGTGGTCAGTTGGGGCCAATATTATCATGCTTTTACTCCCATCCCCCCTGGGGGTGCAGTGGAGAAGTCTTTATTATGTAAAAGGGACTAGCTTGGCCTTCTTAATGGCCCATTAACAGTGGGGATGGGCAGGAAGCTGCAGGCAACTATTCTGTCTTTTAAAATATGTTTCTTTATTTTCATATCCAGAGAAATATTCTGCCTTTTCAATATATCCTAGGATATTTCATTTTTCTGGGAGAGGGCTGGATGATAACTTCCCACAGATGCAACATAAAGGAAACAGAGAAACTCACACATAGAGACATAAAACATGTTTTCCAAATACAGGGGAAATATGGGCACCTCCTATTTAGGAAAAAGGACAGAAAAGCATTTCAGAAGCCATGCTCTGCAAATTTTCCAAACCTCATTATTGTTTTCAATCTAATAGAATATTGGAAAGAAGTTACACACAGGGGAAAGTGACTCTCTCCATCTGTCTCTTTGTCAGCAGTGTAACTGTTGAGACTTGAAAGACAGTCACTCTGCTGCTGGTGGTGGTGAAGAAGAGAGCAACTGAGAATCAAGTTCCCAAAAATGGCCAAATATAGCAGAGGGCTGCAGTGAAACAAAAATCCCCAATGCATTTGGACAATGGCTTGCAATGTTGGTCCCATTCTGAGCTCTTATTCCTTCTGGTCATGTGACCTAGAGAAGATCACCATGTGGCCTGTGCTTCCCAGTACACATGTATGCACATGCACACATGAGACAATATGAGGAAAAAAGCAGAAACACAAACACATACATTGATTGATTGATTGATTTAAACTTACATTTATTTATTTAAATTTTATCCATTGGATTCTGGCTGGGATGCCAAAGTAGAGAATGTAGAGAAAACATAAAAAACAGCTAAAAAGATTAAATCTAACAACAAAGACTAAAGTAATCTAAAAGGCCACAAAATCAGCAAAACAAAACAGGAGCCAACGAACAAATAATAAACAGAAATTCAACACTTTAGAACACCCCACTTTTCTCCCTGTGTATATTCTTCAATCTCCCTTCTGATCCTTTTCTTCATAGACCAAACTTACTGGTAGATTTTTTTTTTCAAAAAATCATGAATTTGTTTTTTAAAACACCAATGAAAACAACTATTAGGGAAAGTGAATTGATGGCTGGCATCAAGATGCAGTTTAACCGTAGTTTTTCCTGACGCAGATTGGATGAAAATCCCTCATCAAAAGCTACTTGAAGTATTTGTGTGTGGGGGGGGGGAAGCTCCCGTTGCCATCGACTGGAGTTTTTAAAATTCCAATTGAAGGAGAAGCTTTGGATGAATAATTATAATCAGGAATTCAATAGGGAGAGAAAGGCGACGCTGCTTTCCTGCTTTCAGCAATCTTGATTGTACTTATGCACCACAACAGATGCCATTTGCATATTAAACCTCCTAAAGCACTTTATGAGGGAGTACAGGTAGCCTTCGGCTTACAGTTCAGTTAGTGATCGTTCAAATTTACAACAGCACTGAAAAAATGTGACTTATGGCTGTTTTAGAACCTTTGCAGCATCCCCAGGATCATATGATCAAATTCAGAAGCTTGGCAATTGGTTCATATTTATGACGGTTGAGGTATCCGGGGCTCATGTGATCTCCTTTTGTGATCTTCTCACAAGCAAAATCAATGGAGAAGCCAGATGCACTTAACAACCAAGTTACTAACTTGCCAACGGCAGTGATCCACTTAACAACTGTGGCAAGAAAGGTTGTAAAATGGGGCAAAACTCTCTTAACAAATGTCTCGCTTAACAACAGAAATTTCGGGCTCAATTGTGGTTGTAAGTTGAGGTCTACCTGTACCACAAATTTATAAAATATAAATTAATTTCATGCCATTTCTAGTTTTATCCATGGTATGCATCTTCTAGGAGGATGGTATGCTGATCTGATTTTTTTTCCTTCCTGACATACTACCAGTGGTGGGATTCAAATAATTTAACAACTGGTTCTCTGTCCTAATGACCAGGTGGGTAGGCGGGGCTTAGTGGTCATGTGACCATGTGGGCGTGGCCAACTCAAGGTCACTCAGGTCAATGGGCGCTTCGCCTTAGCTGTTACAATGTACTAAGGGTTAACCGGAGAGGCAGTTTCTGTAAGCAGGGCAATGAAGATTAGGCTAGAAACAACCCCAGAATGTTTCCTTCCTGCCTTCCTTACAGGATTAGCCCTGTAAAGCGGGAAAAAACCAAAATGAGATTTCTTCCAACAACCGGTTCTCCAAACTGCTTAGAAAGTTAAGAACCGGTTCTCCGAATAGGTGAATCCCACCACTGCATACTACATTTCTTCTTAGTCTTAAGCTATAAATCTTGATGAAAAATTACTGTGTGTAATTTCAGGCTTAGTTTGCACCCTGTAGATTCCCAATCAATCCCCATATCCAAACAAGTACACAAACCACTTAGTGCAACTAGCACAAAAACAATAGTTTGATAGCAATAGCAATAGCAGTTAGACTTATATACCGCTTCATAGGGCTTTCAGCCCTCTCTAAGCGGTTTACAGAGTCAGCATATCGCCCCCCACAGTCTGGGTCCTCATTTCACCCACCTCGGAAGGATGGAAGGCTGAGTCAACCCTGAGCCGGTGAACCGCCGAACTGCAGATAACAGTCAGCTGAAGTGGCCTGCAGTACTGCACCCTAACCACTGCGCCACCTCGGCTCTTTATTAAACATCAGCAAACATTAAAAACACTTAACTAGAAAATGGGACAAGTACACAGAAACAGAGAAAGAAAAACAAATGAAAATGACAGGTTGTTCTTGCTTGGTATCCACAATTGGGACTAGCAACTCAGTGGTTGACGCAACCAGTTGCTGGGTGGAAAAATCACATGATTTATGATTTAACTTCTGTCTTATTTATTAACTCTGCTTTTGCAAGCAGGTTGCAAAGCAGACAAATGGTGATTCTGTGACTGTGGGATACTGAAACAGTTGTAATACGATGATTGTCTGCAAAGTTATTCTTTTAGCATCATTGTAGCTGCGAAGAATCATTGCATGAGGTGGTAGTAAGCAAGGATTACCTGTAAATAAGAGATAAAATAGCAAAGGACTTTAATTACTTTTTATTAAAAGTATGCAATTTTCCAGAACAATATCACTATGGAATAAAACAATTGGTGTAGGAAACTGTATCCAATAGATATTTCCTGTAACAAACATCAAAGAGTAGGAAATTCAGTACATTAATCCAATAACAGGTTGTTCCTAGCCATCAAACTCAGCTAAATGGTTGTTTAAATGAACATATTTTGCCTCAGCAACTCGTGAAAAACTACCTTTGGTTTTCAATTGAAAGAAACATCTAGAAAGCATTCCTCCTTGCACGATGACTGCAACACTGTGTAAGAAATCCATCCTGGTGTTACAAATTAGTGAAGGGGGGGGGGGAGGACAGATTGATGCACAGAACCAATTATCTTCTCCTCTGACAGCATCACAGCAACACATTTTCCCATTGCTGGTGCGTTTTTTTTCTTTCTGGCAAGTGCTGGAGACAGTTCCTGTCATCCCCAGCCAGTAGGTCCATAGAGGTGCTATTTGAGAGTGATGGAAGCCGTGGACAGGGTGCTTTATTTAATGTCCAAATCCCCATTATACCAAAGGAGCATCAAGTACTGATGTGGGCTGAAGAGAGTCAGCGCAGCAGTTGTCAGAAAGAAGGTGAGTTTTTATCCTGTGAGTTCAATTTTGTCAGTGTAAAGCTTCTCTTCTCTCTTTACCAATCCTTTAATTTAGAGGTGGAAGTTCTAATTTGCTTGCACAACCCAAACTGTACCACATTGCATTTTTTTCTGTGCAATTAGTTAAGCTCTTCTTTTCAGAGGCAGAAATTTCCTCTTATCCCCTAGACAAAAGCGTGTAAAGAGTGTTTATACAGGAGGAAAAAGCAATTTCATGCTACAGAAGAAGAATGCAGGATGAAATTATTTTATTCATTATCTTAAATAGCTGAAATCCTACTTTCGTTTTCCAGAAGATTGTCTCTGCATCAGTGCAGGATTTGTCCATTGGAGAGATGAAAGGGGGGAAAAAAACCCCCAGATTCCTGTATTATTCCTGTATTATTTTTGGATTTTCAAAATATTATTCGATGTTTTAAAAATAACATTTATGTAAAATGGTGTGACTAAAGGTCAGTGGAAGAAAACACAGCAAAACAAAAACAAAAATTCCTACTAAGAGGAAGGAGGCAATTAAAGAGAAGACAGGCCTATTACATCCACCAATCCTAGGTGACATTTGGACTCTGTTGGTTTCCAGAGAGAATTGGGGGGTTTTCAAGGAGGACTTGGTGGGCAGTTCAGCCAACATCGTAGCTGCAGCCTGAAATGGCTGGTACTCGAGGCCTTGAACCAGAGGTGGGTTCCTACCAGTTCGCACCTATTCGGTAGAACCGGTTTGTCAAATCAGTTAGAAGAGGTTCCACCAGTGGACTCGGAAAGCAGGCCACACCTACAGAAGAGGTTCCAAATTTTTTTTGAAACCCACCACTGGTCCTTGGATATGATTATTCTACACTATCATGCTCCTATTTATAAAACTCAGTGCCTCTGTGAAAGGTAAGGATGACTCCTGCGTTTGTGGTGCAATCAGAACATTGCGTGTGTTGAAGTTGTTTTAACGCAAACCAAAGATGCCTTTTAAAAAACAAGTTTGCATCATATTCTTATGCATGCCAGTGCTGTGTGTGAGGTAATTTAAGGTGGTTCTGACAAGTGTCGTCGGCATCTTCATATCCAGTCACATGGGCGGCAAGCCACTCCCATCCGGTCACATGGGCAGCAAGCCACTCCCACAAAGGAGGCCACACCCATAGAGTAGGTTCGAACAATTTTTGAAACCCACCACTGGAACATACCTTCCTATTTTTCCCACAAGAACAACCTGTGAGAAGAGAGAGAGAGAGAGTAACTGGCTGCAGGGATTGGGAGCAGGAATCGCCCTGTTACAGGAATTCTTTTTTTTTTCTGTGTGGTGATTTTAGTTGCTGTTGATCAAGCTCACAGCCCTGAACTTGTGAGGTGCTGTAGGGCTCAATGCTTCCACCTTTCCCCTTTAAAATCTTCACAAAGCCACTTAGGGAGATGATCTGCCAGTTTGGACTTGGTTATCTTCATTATGCTGGTGAAATCCAACTCTTGGCTAACCAAATGATGTTGATAACCGGTCCCAATGTCTGGAGGCTATGTGGATCTGGAACTCAGGCGCAATCCTCCAAGACCAAGTGATTGTGTATATTTTGGTCTTCTGGTTCAGGGGTCTTTCTACCTCTAATCTTGGAAGGTGTACAGTTAGATGGGTCTTCATGGATTCACAGCTCCTGTTCAAAGAGAAGGTGGCAGCTATGGTTACAAGACCTTTTGTATACAGAGCAGGGCTGGGTTCCTGCCAGTTCTACCCTCTTCTATAGAAGAGGTTCCACAAATCTACAGTGCCGTTTAGATAAATAATAATAAATAATAATAATAGAACCGGTTCCAGCTCCTTCCCCACCCGTCCGCACATCATCATCATGAAGAGCAAGAGGAGGAATTCTGGGAGTTGAAGTCCACAAGTCTTAAAGCTGTCAAGTTTGAACACCCTTGGGTTTTTTTTTCTAAAGTGTTAGGGGTGCAAGGGTCTTGTAACTTGACAGCTTTAAGACTTGCATGCTTCAAATGCCAGAGTTCCTGAGCCAACATTACTGGAGGAGGAATTCTGGGAGTTGAAGTCCACAAGTCTTAAAGCTGTCAAGTTTAAACACCCCTGGGTTTTTTTTCCTAAAGGGTTAGGGGTGCAAGGGTCTTGTAACTTAACAGCTTTAAGACTTGCACGCTTCAAATGCCAGAGTTTCTGAGCCAACATTTTGGTTGCTAAGCAAGAGCGTTGTTAAGTGAATTTCATCACATTTTACAAAGTGGCCACGCCCACCCAGTCACATGGCTGGCAAGCCACTCCCACCCAGTCACATGGCCAGCAAGCTACTCGCACAAAGCAGGCCACACCTACAGAAGAGGTTCTAAATTTTTTTGAAACCCATCACTGATACAGAGGTATCTAGTCTGCCTGTTATGCCCATTACTGGATTCCAGATGGTCACCCATGTGGCTTCACAATGGACTGTTGCAATGCTCTCTACATGAAGTTGCCTTTGAAGACCACTCAGAGCAGAGGTGGGTTCCTACCAGTTCGCACCTATTCGGTAGAACCGGTTCGTCAAATCTACCGAACTGGTTAGAAGAGGTTCCACCAGTGGACCCGGAAAGCAGGCCACACCTACAGAAGAGGCTCCAAAAAATTTTGAAACCCACCACTGGTCCTTGGATATGATTATTCTACCTATCATGCTCATATTTATAAAACTCAGTGCCTCTGTGAAAGGTAAGGATGACTACTGCGTTTGTGGTGCAATCAGAACATTGCGGTGTTGAAGTTGTTTTAACGCAAACCAAAGATGCCTTTTAAAAAACAAATTTACATCATATTCTTATGCATGCCAGTGCTGTGTGTGAGGTAATTTAAGGTGGTTCTGACAAGTGTCATCGGCATCTTCATATCCGGTCACATGGGCAGCAAGCCACTCCCACCCGGTCACATGGGCGGCAAGCCACTCCCACAAAGGAGGCCACACCCACAGAGTAGGTTCGAATAATTTTTGAAACCCACCACTGACTCAGAGGCTGCAGCTGGTCCAGAATGCAGTGGTTCAGGCAGCAATGGGTATGTTGCAATATGCTTATGTGACATTAGAGTTCCAGAATTGCACTTGCTATCAGCTAGCTTCCATGAACAATTCAAGTGCTGGTTACCAGCTACAAAGTCCTAGAAAATCTGTATGGCTGCCACGTTTATAGAAAGTTACTGAAAACCTGGCATCACAGCAACACATTTTCCCATTGCTGGTGCGTTTCTTTCTTTCTGGCAAGTGCTGGAGACAGTTCCTGTCATCACCAGCCAGTAGGTCTATAGAGGTGCTATTTGAGAGTGATGGAGGCTATGGAAGCCATGGGCAGGGTGCTTTATTTAATGTCCAAATCCCCATTATACCAAAGGAGCACCAAATACTGATGTGGGCTGAAGATACTCAGTACAGCAGTTGTCAGAAAGAAGGTGAGTTTTATCCTGTGAGTTCAATTGCCACGTTTATAGGAAGTTACTGAAAACCTGGCAATTCTTCAGACCCTAGGGCCAGGATGGTGCAGTGGTTAGAGTGCAGCACTGCAGGCTACTTCAGCTGACTGCAGTTCTGCAGTTCGGCTGTTCAAATCTCACCGCCTCAAAGGTTGACTCAGCCTTCATCCTTCCGAGGTGGGTAAAATGAGGACCCGGATTGTTGGGGGCAATATGCTGACTCTGTAAACCGCTTAGAGAGGGCTGAAAGCCCTATGAAGCGGTATATAAGTCTAGTATTTAGTAATTTTTTTTAACTGCTATTGCTATTGCTAAACCTATGGCACGCATGCCACAGGTGGCATGCAGAGTGCTCTCTGCAAGCATTCGAGCCGTCACCCCAGCTCAGGTCAACCGTGCATGCGTGCACATCTCCCATTGGCCAGCTGGTTTTTGAGTCTCTGTCGCACATGTGGCAGGGGGCACATGGGGGGTCATGCATGTATGCACGGGGGTTTGCAGGCAGGGGGTTGTGTACAGATGTGTGTGGGATAGGGTGCATGCGGAGGGTTGCTCATGCATGTGCGGGGGTGGGTGGGGAAGCGCATGGGATCACACACACATGTAGGGACGTGGTGCATGGGGGTTGTGCGCAGATGTGCCTGGGAATGGGACATGTGTGTGTTGCATTATGGGTGCACATGCACTCTTTCAGCATGCAGAGCCGAGGTGGCGCAGTGGTTAAATGCAGCACTGCAGGCTACTTCAGCTGACTGCACTTCTGCAGTTCGGCTGTTCAAAGCTCACCGGCTCAGGGTTGACTCAGCCTTCCATCCTTCCGAGGTGGGTAAAATGAGGACCCGGATTGTTGTTGGGGGCAATATGCTGACTCTGTAAACCGCTTAGAGAGGGCTGAAAGCCCTATGAAGCGGTATATAAGTCTAACTGCTATTGCTATGCAGCAACGAAAGGTTAGCCATCACTGCCCGAGGGAGAGGTAACAGTGTCAAGTTCTTACAGGATTTTAAAAAGAAAATATGGTTCACGTCTTCTGGTTATCTCTAGATTATAAAATAAATCAAACTAAGTTAAACAGAAAGGCTGTTTCTCTCACTGTCAGCCGTCTAGGGTTGCAAAGGTGAAAGGCTTTTTGCTGGAGATAAAATCCTGCTCCATTCCAAAATATTTCATTTCAGAGGACCTTCAAAAGTGCCATAACAGTCGGTAGATTTATACTAGCAGATCCGCCCCCCCACACACACTTTCAGTTAAGGAGCTTTTCTACAGCATTCTAATCCCTTTTCACTCAACAGTAGCTGACATTAGGATTGGACTCAAAGGTGAGGTGATGATTATTTGTTAAGCATGCATTCAATTTCTAGAGGATTTTCTGAATCAGCCATTACAAGGATGGCATGTTGCAAAGTCCGTGCAGTGCCTACACAAATTCCCTCTCATGAAAAGACCATCAGTTCAGATCCAGCCATTTGCCATGTTCTTCCATGCAACAATGCTTGCTCGTTTTGCTGGTTCCTGGTGAGAATAAATGAATGGCATATTTAACTCTTAAAATAGAACTAAAGGTACCTGCTCCACATCATGACAACGTCAAGGTATAGGACATGCTTTTCCCTACTTGCTGATCAGTGGTGGGTTTCAAAAATTGTTCGAACCTACTCTGTGGGTGTGGCCTCCTTTGTGGGAGTGGCTTGCCGCCCATGTGACCGGATATGAAGATGCCGACGACGCTTGTCAGAACCACCTTAAATTACCTCACACACAGCACTGGCATGCATAAGAATATGATGTAAACTTGTTTTTAAAAGGCATCTTTGGTTTGCGTTAAAACAACTTCAACACACGCAATGTTCTCATTGCACCACAAACGCAGTAGTCATCCTTACCTTTCACAGAGGCACTGAGCTTTATAAATATGAGCATGATAGTGTAGAATAATCACATCCAAGGACCAGTGGTGGGTTTCAAAAAGTTTGGAACCTCTTCTATACATATGGCCTGCTTTCCGAGTCCACTGGTGGAACCTCTTCTTACCGGTTCGGTAGATTTGACGAACTGGTTTCTACCAAATAGGTGCGAACTGGTAGGAACCCACCTCTGTTGCTGATCCACACAAATGTCTAATTAAAACTTGAAAATGATCTTCTCATCTCAAAGGTTAGCAATCCATCTGTAGCAAGGTTATGAAACATAGATCCAATTAAGGTATATTTAAGCAGCTTTGTCTAATTTGCAATTGTCATATTTCCAGGTGTATTAAATCCAGGCCTGGATTTTATAATACAACTTGAAAAATTCAACAATGGATTTTATGTATGTCAGCAGAGAAACAGCCTTTCTGCAGCTTGTCTTTGAAACAAGAAAGGAAATCTTCATGGAAAAAAAATCAGAATTTAAAAATAGGCCATAAATGACTTGGGAATACTACTGAGAAGAAAAATGAATCTTATCTTTGACTGAATACTGTACTTACAATGCGCTGCAAGCTTTGTCATGTAAACTCTTGGATAATATTTATTAAAAGGTTGTTGTTAAAATTTTAAAAAAAGACATGCATCTCCATACACAAATTGTACAAACTGTGTTTTCATTATTTTTAGGAAATTAAATTGAATGCAGAGTTAATTATTCATCCTAGCATGTCTATGCAGGAAAGAATTCAAATTAAAGCAGAGATAGGATATTATCTTGGGACAATATTATCATAAAATAGAAATTCAATTCTCTAAAATCTTGTTCTATACTGATAGAAAACTGACTTATTTAAGTGCTAGAAATAGCAACAAATGCATTTAATACTTGCTTATCATCAGAGTCCAGAATCAAAGCTAAGCCTTATCATATTCTCCCTATGAATGAAAAAGATATTTTGCATTTTTAAAAAGTTATTGAACTTTTGAAGGGTTGCATTTAAATTACGCACAAATCTGGTTTGCCCTACCATTTCAAGCAGAAAACAAAATAAGTAAATTCAAAGTACATTGTAGAACCTGAGAATTGCCCTATACGTTGTCCTTCTAAATGTTAGAAGTGTGCATTTATCCAATGGGGAGAACCCATTACCAGACTTGTGTTACAAATATTTTCTTCTGGTATAAATATGGTTGCAGGGGAAAGCACACGTCCAGAGAGATGCATATACTTTTTTTGCAGTACAACAGATGGCTGGTACTTCTTTCTGTTAGTTCCAAGATGATTTCACTCTATGCTTTAGATACATCCCATATAAAAATAGAAACATATGCATGCTGAAAGCAGTTTTCCATTTATTATTGGAGGGAGAGAGTCCTGAAATGTCAAGGGTAGAATGTATGTGGCTGGTGTATTGTCACAATAAATGTGTTTTTTTCTAAATATTAAACATTGTTTAAATTCAAGGAAACTGCAAACTTACCTGGGAAAGAGTCAGCTCCAGTGGTGGGTTTCAAAAATTGCTCGAACCTACTCTGTGGGTGTGGCCTCCTTTGTGGGAGTGGCTTGCCACCCATGTGACCGGATGGGAGTGGCTTGCTGCCCATGTGACCGGATATGAAGATGCCAACAACACTTGTCAGAACCACCTTAAATTACCTCACACACAGCACTGGCATGCATAAGAATATGATGTAAACTTGTTTTTAAAGGCATCTTTGGTTTGCGTTAAAACAACTTCAACACACGCAATGTTCTGATTGCACCACAAATGCAGTAGTCATCCTTACCTTTCACAGAGGCACTGAGGTTTATAAATATGAGCATGATAGTGTAGAATAATCATATCCAAGGACCAGTGGTGGGTTTCAAAAAATGTTGGAACCTCTTCTGTAGGTGTGGCCTGCTTTCCGGGTCCACTGGTGGAATCTCTTCTAACCGGTTCGGTAGATTTGACGAACCGGTTCTACCGAATAGGTGCGAACTGGTAGGAACCCACCTCTGATTCAAGGGAACTGCAACTTACCTGGGAAAGAGTCAGCTCCCCATCGTTCCTCTCTTTGGTCCTCCTCTGAACCCTAGCAATCTGGGGCTATGATGACAAGCCTGGAATTTAATCACAGCTCTCTAAAAGAACTTCTTCCCAGCTCTCTGGGAAGGTTCTCCAGCTAAAAGCCATCATGAATATTCCTAACTCACACGTGCAATGAACTAGATTCAAGTATGAGAGGTCCGTGGTGCTTGGCTGTTTTCTTGCAGATGTTTCATTATCCAAACTAGATAAACATCCAGTCACTGATGATGTTACCTAGTTTGAGTAATGAAATGTCTGCAAGAAAACATCCAAGCTTAGAGAGTACCAAGGACTCCACATTTCAACCTTGAGCTACACATATTTTCCTTTACTGAGATTCCAGTCTCTCTTGCAGCACAAAACAAATGGTGATGGAGGAAAAATCACAGTGAGCACAAGAAAGAGGTCTTATTTACAAAAGCCTACAACAGCCAATAAGAAATGGGCAAATCTCATCTCTGACCACAGGTGATTGACCACAACATCGTTAAGGCTTTGCAGATCCTTTGTGTAGTAAGATATATCAGAAGGGGGGGTGTTCTGACCCCTCCTCGTCCTACACCAAAGGACGCCAAGACAAAGATACTTCAAGGATTTATTAACACACAGATAGGACCTTGGCAGCAATCCAGAACAGTCCAGACTTTGGCAGCAATCCAGCACAGACAAGACGTTGGCAGCAATCCAGCCTGCCAGCTAGCCACGAGAGTTCTCCAACTTTAGTTGGAGTGGTGCGAACTGGTAGGAACCCACCTCTGGTCTGTAAAGAGAAGGCAACTCAATCCAGAGAAAAGGAGTGGCTGTAAAAGAGTAGGGGGGGCAAACAGCACCTCATGAGCTATCTGCATTTTCATTTTACCTTCTTACTCCATCTCCCCCAAAAGATAGTGTCTCCCAATGTTTAATTTTGATTGAAAAAATTTGAAGAAGTCCCCAGATAAATGTCTCCCGAACTGGTACAGAATTGGGTGCATCGTTTTAGAGATGCCAGAAAGATTGATGTTCTTTCTTAAGGTTCACACTTTGTTTATGAGCCTCTCCTCCTCCTTCAGCCCACTGAGATATCAGGAATGGCAGGCTAATTTATCACGGCCATAATGATAGAGCAGTTCCCACTTAAAGTATATAAGCCAAACACGTTTTATATTGATTTTTAATTAACCCAAATAGTAATTGTTTTGCTTGATCCTTCTTTTCTATACTATTTTATAGGCAGAAATAGGAATGTGTTAATAAATAATTAATCATCAGCAAGTGACGATAGTGAACTACAGTGGTGAAACAGTTTTCACAGGATAAGTTGTGTATATGCATCAATTCACCTTCCCCTTCAGTTTAGGACAGTGGTTCCCAAAGTGGGTGATGACTTACGGGGGTGCTAAGTGGTAAGGGGGGCGACACGGGGCGCTAAGAGGCAAGGAAGGTGGCAGAGGAGTACTGGAGGTGGCCCTCTCACAGGGCGCAAGACTCTACTTGGAATGACAGGGCCATAGAAGGGGATATAGTGTGTTGTGTGTAATAACAAGCCCCAGAAAGGACATCCAGCCTCCAGCGAGAGCCTCATACCAGCGATAGGAAGAAACGGAGAAACGCACATCTATGGGTGCATTTAAAAGCAAGCAGAGAAGCCTTGAGAGACCGCCTACTGCCAATTACCTCCACTAGACCAATAAGATCCCATAGATTAGGCCTCCTCCGAATTCCATCAGCCGGCCAATGTCGACTGGCAACTACCCGGAGCAGAGCCTTCTCGGTGCTGCTCCGACCCTCTGGAACGAACTCCACGTGGAGATTCGTACCCTCACCACCCTCCAGACCTTCCGCATCGCCCTTAAAGCCTGGCTGTTCTTACAGGCCTGGGGCTAAAGACTTCAACCGCACTCGAATGGTATGACTGTTGTGCTTTTTTTAACGGTGTATGGTCTTCATGTTTGTAACTTGTCTGTTCTCCCCTTCCCTTGAATTGTGAGCCGCCCTGAGTCCCCCCAGGGAAAGGGCGGCATACAAATAAAGTAAAAGAAGAAAAAAAAAGAAAAAAAGAAAGAAAGAAGCCAACTCGTTTCTTTCCCAAGGCTCCTTCTCCCCGCTTGGGAGCTCCTCACGAAATCCTTACCCACAAAGCACGGGCTTTGCCTGACTATTACGTTTTGTGTCCCTCCTCCCTGATTTATTTATTTTTCAAAAACCCGGATTGAAAAAAGCATCCAGGGTCGCTGTAGGAGCTGAGCTTCCTTCGGCGAATTGAGGCACCAAGCCCGAGTGTATCGGCCCTCCCGTCTGCTTTGCAGCCTGGAAGTGGGAGAGCAGAGAGGCGGGTTCCTAAGCCCAGGAGGGAGGAGGGAGGGAGAGGGGGGAGAGAGAGGAGGTCCTGGAGGGCTACTGAGTCTCTTTCCAAGAGGAGGCAGAGGACCGGCTGCCTCTTTCTCTGCCGGTCTGCGCTGGAGCAGCAGCCCTTATCAGCTGGCAAGGCAAAAGGAGGGCGCCACCCATCCTGCCGTTAGAGCCTCTGTTTCTCTCCAACCCGCCCGCCCGCCTCGGCCCATCGCATGTCAAGCCTGCAGCACCCCCTGGATGCTTCGGCCCAGGCCCGCTGGTTTCATTAAGCGCGGAGCAGGCCAAAGGTGAGGCGGAGCAGGTTTTGAGAGAAGGTGGAGCATGCAAAGGGGCTGTAGGGAGACCTAGTGATGCAACGGCAGAGGCCTTCCTGCATGGCGACAGAGCTTTATTCTGCTCCAAAACCACACCTTCCCTCCTTCCGCTCCGCCTCCCCCAAAACCTCTGGCCCAGATTTTTCTGCCACTGCCCTTCCTGCCCTGGTGCTCAGGCTGCTCCCTGGCCCAAGAGAGAAGAGCGCCCTGCCAATCATAAATAGAGCAGGGAAGCTGAGGAGGCGGGTGGAAATACATGGGGGGTGGGAAGGAATCCGTCATACCCGCAAGGGAGATTTGCATGACAGTAAATGGAATGGTTTCATTGGAAGTCGGGAAGAAATGGGCCATTTCAATATTTAAGATTTAAATCTAGAAATCAGGGGTTCTAGTTTTGGGTACCACAAGTTCCCCCTGTGGCTTGTGCAGACAAAGAGAAGATCAGAGTCTTGAGCTCTTCCTCTGCCTGTAACCAGGTTTTTTAAAAATGGGGATCCTCGGGTCCCACATCCTGGAGTTCTGCCTACAGTTGGGAAATAGCTGATTGCCACTTCCTTTGAAAAGACATTTTTTTCTGGTATCACTTCATCAAGCCCATCCATCACATTAAGAATTTACTGAACAGGTGAAGTAGTTACTAAATTTTTACTGAGTTTACTAAGTTACTAGTGGCTGAGGTTCTTGATAAATGACTATCAGACTTTGAAACCTGGCATCACTGGATCATGTTCACCAATTTTGTTGAATTAACATTAACTAAAAAGGTTTTTAAATTGGACTTTGAATAAATGTGCAATTAATTGTTACTGTTTTGAATTTTACTGTTACTGTCTTCCTTCCGCCGTGCAAACCGCCCAGCCACACCCACAAAAGCCATGCCCACAGAACCAGTAGTAAAAAATTTTGAATTCTACCACTGGGTGGGGGCACTGAGGATCAGTTTGTTAGCACCAAGGGGGCGGTGGACTGAAAAAGTTTGGGAACCACTGGTTTAGGATATAGGCAGTTTTATCTGAATTGAAATCAGGGACAAGTCTTTATATTTAGTTTTGACTGTTGGGTCTTGAAGTATATAAGGGAGAAATATACTGCATTGTTGACCAGGCACCACAAACACACACACGTTCCCTACAATCGTACAGTCTGTATTAATAACATGCTCAAACTGTATAGAGCCATGATGGCAAACCCATGGCACACATGCCACAGGTGGCACCCAGAGCCATCTCTGCGGGCACACGAGCTGTTGCCCAGGTCAGCTCCATTGCGCACGCACGCATGCCTCCCACTGGCCAGCTGATTTTCGAGTCGCTGCTGGGAGACGTGTGCACATGCACGGGGGTGGGAGGATGTGGCACCCCCCCATTTTTGGTTCCAGGAGGCTTCAGGGAGGGCCTGCTAGCATCAAAACGGGGTGGTGGTGGTGGTGTCTAGTGCGCACACACTTTTAGCAGCCAAGGAAAAATGGTTTGCAACCACTGGTAGGAGGTTTCATATTGCTTGGGAAGAAGCTACCAACATTGTATCAATATATCTCTTTTGGTGTTTAGTACCACAATTAATGGCTCAGCCTCAGATCTTATTATAAATGTTTACAACAATTTGTCTTGCCATTAACTCCCAAAAACAATTATTGGCTCTTCTGTTCTCCATACACCATATTTGTAACCTTATCCATCACTTCTTCTTCGCCCTCTCTCCTCCACCTCCCTACCTCCTTTCTTCCCTCTGTTGCCCTTCTCTTCTCTACTTTCCCTTCCTCTCTCTCCTCTCCCTCCTTTCCACTCCTTCTTTCTCTCCTCCTCTTCCCCCCCTGCCCTCTCTCCTATCCCCTCTTCTTCCTTTACTTCTCTCCTCTACTTCACACTCTCATCTCATTTACTTGATGTATTTCAGCTTCTGAGCAAACTGCATTTATGTTGATGGTATTATAATTCCTTTTCAATATACTTATTTAATTTTGACATATATCTTCCTCCTTTTTTAAAAAGAGAGAAAATATATACTATATTAGTCATTGTGCTTTTAACACACCACACACACACCACACACACACACACCGCCTCATTTTGATCGAGATGTAGACCTGGTTACGATTCCCATCTATTTTGATCATTATATTCTATAATTATGCATCCTTACACGCCCCCCACCTTGTCATTCTGTCTTTAAATCTCAATAGTTTCCCCATTGTAAGTATATTCATGTTCCCTCTCCATTTTTCCATATCTTGGTTTCGGTTACCCTTAATTGTCTATAAATGGCAATCCTACTGTTCAATGTTTATTACAATTCCCTTAATCTACTATTAGAATAACAGCGGTAAACATCTCACTTTGTCATCTAAAAATTCTATATATGTCCATGTTTCATATATTTTAACCCATGTTTAATTGTCCTTCTATTGTCATATTCAATCAGTTAGCAACTCAGTTTAATTATCATGTATAAAAATGAATCACAAACCTCTGCATTACAACCTCCCCATATCAGTTTCATATTTGTCCTATTCCATATATTTTAACCTTTATTTAGCTATCTTTTCATTATCATATTCAACCAGTTAGCGACTCCATTTATTATCATATTTAGGAGTAAACCCCTTATCTCAGCTTTGTATTTTCCCATATAACAATTCTAATTGTCTGATTTTTTCCTAATAAGTCTTTTGTCCTACTTCTCTATTCCTGCCTTCCCCTTTCTTTGGTTTTGACACATCCACCCCTCTTCAATTTTCCCCAAACTACCATCAAAGAAATCTTTTATATTTCCTTTTTTTGGGCCGTAACCTCCTTCAATTTTTAACCTTCTTCAATTTTCCTTATGCCACTGTCAACCTCTGAAACATCTTTTGTCTGCTATTTATTTCTTTTGTTGGGACACATCTCTCCTTTTCATTTCCCCATACCATTGCCAAGCCCAATGGAGTTTTTTGTCTGCTTTTTATTTCCAATCATTCTACCCCTTCATTATTTCTCTCCCTCCTTCTTTCTCCCTTCTTCTTTAAATACTTGCTTCTCTGAATTCAGAATTCTATTTAGGCTTGATTTTAATGATTTATGCATATTTTTATAATTTCACATAGTTCTTCAAATTTTCACCTTTCCATAATGTCTAGTTCAAAGTTACAATTAATTATACAGTTCTTACTTCAGAGCTTGGGTCCACCTTAAATTTATCTAATTCAACTGCTGTAGAGAAGAGTGATGGGAACCATCTTGGTATTTTGTTCTTCCTTAATGCCCAGTTCCAAAATTGCAGTTACTTATACAGATCTTATTTCAAAGTTCTGGTCCAACTTAAATTTTAGCTACTTCAATTAATATGAAACTGGAAGAAAAGCTGGAGCCATCTTGATCTTTTGCAGAAAAAAACCCTTGTATTGTCCCAGCTCTTGACCTTGTTATTATTTTTCCCTTGCCACTCTCCACCTCTCATTGGCTGCAGTTGGCTCAAAATATACCAATTGGAACACACTTGCATACAGCCAAACCCAGATATGTTTCTTTCGCCTCCTGCTTTTCCAAGTTCTGATTTATGGCAGTTGGTTAATTAAAACTTCCCGCACAGGCAAGATTAGGTTATCAGTTGTCAGTGAGAAAATAGTGCTCTTTTCTTGATTTTTCTCTGTGTTGCATTCCACCTCTCATTAATGGAGTTGCTTAAGATATATTAGTTGGAAGACATTCGGACAAAGTAATTCCTTCGGAATGTTGGTTTCTATTTCAAATTAAAAACCAAATTTAGAGTTTGTATTTGAGTGGATTTGCCACTTTCTGCTTTCTCCTTTCTGTCCAAATTGTTTCAAACAAATGTCTTTTTTGTGGGCTAGTGTTTCAACCCTCCATTTCCTTTCTTTCTTTCCTTTTGCCAAAATCCGATCTGCCTATTCATATTATTTGCACCTCTCAGATTCTTTGCCGTTGCCAAGTTTTTGATTTATGACTATGGGTTAAATGAATTTTCTTACCAGTCTTTCATCTTGAACTCACACTCCTGTTCAGTTGCTTTGGCTGGAAGCCAGCTTCTTGTGCAGCCATGTTGCCATGCTGCTGCCCCTGCTCCGATTCAGAGGGCAAATCTCCGATCTGCAAGGGACCTGTTGCCTCCTTCTGGGTGTGATGAGACCAGTGGTAGGATTCAAATAATTAACAACTGGTTCTCTGCCCTAATGACCATCTGGGTAAGTGGGGCTCAGTGGCCATGTGACTGGGTGGGCTTGGCCAACTCAAGGTCACTCGGGTCAATGGGCACTTCGCCTTAGCTGTTACAATGTAAAAAGGGTTAACCGGAGAGGCAGTTTCTGTATGCAGGTCAATAAAGATTAGGCTAGAAACAACACCAGATGTTTCCTTCCTGCCTTCCTTACAGGATTAGCCTAATATAGTGGAAAAAAACAAAAAGAGATTTCTTCCAACAGCGGTTCTCTAAACTGCTTAGAAAGTTACCAACTGGTTCTCCCGAATAGGTGCGAACTGGCTGAATCCACCACTAGATGAGATGCTGCCCCTTCTTCGCCCCCCTCCAAGGGGGTTCTGATCCAAAAAAGGATCTGGAGTTGGTTTGTCAGACAGGGTTCATGTGAGGCTCCTCAGAGCTCACATCACCCACGTCTGTCCAGCTAGAGAACTTCCTGTTGAATCCTATGTAATAGTATACATGTGGTTATATGTTATGAAATGATTTTTTTATAAAGCACAGTTTTCCTTAAGTACACAAATATCACATTACATTGTTTTGGATGCTACAGATCCAAAATACATATCTTAATTACTGATGTCCTCAATTCAGGATGCTGCTCCTGAAAAAGCCATTTATGCTGTTGCAGAGGGAATGTGGCTGTGAATACCTTCCATTAATGAACTTTCCATTGGCACAGTGGAACCCTTTGCTACTGAGGAGACTCCTTCCTATTGGTGCAGATATCATACAGATTCTTTTGATATATCATAATCACCTTTGTTATTCCTGTCTAAAGTTGTTCAAAGAAGGTCTGTTTAAATCACTGCCCTTGATTTCCGCACTTTAGAAAATATTTTAATATTTTATTTTACCATGATGGTAGGATAATAATTCTCTTTAAAACATCTCTATGCCTTTAAATCAATTAACTATGCATGCTAATGCTCAAATTTGCAATAACACAAAGCTTAATATATTGGGAGATCTAAGATCTCTAACAATGCATATATCTAGTGCAGGGGTGGGTTTCTCGCCCTGTTCCAACCGGTTCGGTTGGAATGGGGCCGGCGGTTGTCCTCGTGCATGCGCGCAGTGCATGCATGCGTACTAGCACCTGTGCGATGCTCCAGCTGTTCCTGGAGGATCACGCAGGCGCTGTATGCGTTCTGCGCATGCGTGGAAGCGCAGAACTCGTCAAAACCCGGGGTAAGAAACGCTGGCGGGCGGGTGGATCCTTCGGCGTTCCCGGAAGTTACTTACTTCCGGGTTCGCCGACCAACCGGTTCGCAGGACCGCCGAGAACCACCTGAAACCCACCCCTGATCTAGTGCTAGTAGCTAACGCTCCAGAATATGTTTTCAAAGCTTCTCTTGAGGTTCCAGTTTTGAATAAAAGCCCCTTGATAGGGAATTATTTCAATTACTTACACTATACTTCTTAAAAACTGACCATTACATTTTCACCCTCTATTACTTTCTGCAAGCTTCTCAAGATAAAGTTAGGTGGTCTCAAGATGAGAATCTGGAGTAGAAGATGACAATGACAGTTTGGATAATTAGAAAGCCTGGTTCTTTAATACCATCCCCCAAATATTTCATAAAAATGACACCAATCACCATGTACTAAGAATTGTTCCATTTAATGTAACAAGAGTGTAATAGATTACTAATCCTAACCAATTTCAATTTTGGGCTGAAAAGCGTATTATTGTTAGCATCCCTTTTCATCTGAATAGAAAAACAAACTTTGGACAAGTCTGAGTGTAATGATTTTGCAAGTCTAGACTAACTATTTAAATTAAGTTTGCATCAATTTGTCATATGAAGGTAAATTAATATAACATCATTTCAGAGTTCCATAAATACATTAATTAATTCTGTCAAAATTCAGGCTTACCCAGATATTATCTTTATATGCATTGCAGGAACTTGAACTAGGTGAATTCAATTCAACCTTTATAGTTCTATGCTGTTACTTTAGGGCATAGTGGAAATTAGGTTTCAAATGAAATCAATGCCCAGTAAATTTCAAAATAAGAATGAGATGTAGAGATTATTCACATTACTTTTCAGATATCTAGTAAGCATTTTTAAAATTTTTCCAATAGTCAATTTATGAATCTTTTAATTGCCTAACTTTGATTCAGTTCATCAAAAGTTTCCTGAACAAGTTCTTTAGAGGTACCAGAAGCTGTGCAAGATTAGGCAAAAGGTATCCAAAATAAACTTTCATGCATTATAGGCCATTTTAACAGATACACTCATGCTTCTCATGTCACTATGGCATAGAAACAATGTTGTCATCTATTACTGTACTACCATTAGTTCTTGTTCTTGTTGCCATCTCTCCAGAAGCAAATGCAGGCAATTTAGGGTCAATCATTTTATTCCGGAGCCTAAGAACTGCCCAAGTACTGTTATAATCATTCTGAAGCTCTAGCAAAACTGCTTTTTGTTAATATGATGTTGTGAGATCTAACAGTTCTAATTCTGTGACCTGTTTGGACAATTGCACTGTTATAGTACAGTGGGTTACCCCAAGGCCCAGTATTCTTCAACATCTTCATCAATGATTTAGATGAGGGATAGGCAGGGAACTCATCAAATTTGCAGGCGACACCTAGCTGGCAGGAATAGCCAACACTCCAGAAGAAGGACTAAGAGGGACATGATATCAATGTCACCATATCTCAGGGATTGCCACAAAGAAGAGGAAGTCCACCTATTCTCCAAAGCACCTGAAGGCAGAACAAGAAGCAATGGGTGGAAACTAATCAAGGAGAGAAGCAACCTAGAACTTAAAAGGAATTTCCTGACAGTTAGAACAATTAATCAGTGGAACAACTTCCCTCCAGAAGCTGTGAAGGCTCCAACACTGGAAGTTTTAAAGAAGAGATTAGACAAACATTTGTCTGAAATTGTATAGGGCTTCCTGCCTGAGCACGGGGTTGGGCAAGGTCCCTTCCAACCAGTGGTGGGTTGCTAATCCCGTTCCAACCGGTTCGGTTGGAACGGGGCCGGCGGCGTCCTCGTGCATGCGCGCAGTTCACGCATGCGTCTTAGCGCCTGCGCGATGCTCCAGCTGCTTGCGGAGACTCACGCAGGCGCTGTATGTGCCATCCAGCTGCTCGCGGAGAATCGCGCAGGGGCTGTATGTGCCATGCCCCTCCGTGGAAGCGCAGAAGCCTTCAAAGACCGGTAAGGAGCGCAGGCGGGCAGATGGGCCCTTCGCCGTTCCCGGAAGTTACTTACTTCCAGGTTCACCGACCAACCGATTCGCGGGGACCGCCACGAACCGGTGGAAACCCACCCTGCTTCCAACGCTATTATTCTATTCTGTTCTGTTCAGGTTCATATTTCTGTTAGCTCTAGTTCATCAAATAATGGGGAAGTGTTAGTCATTTTAGAAAAAAAAAAATAGCAATAGCAGTAGCAATAGCAGTTAGACTTATATACCGCTTCATAGGGCTTTCAGCCCTCTCTAAGCGGTTTACAGAGTCAGCATATCGCCCCCAACAACATCGGGTCCTCATTTTACCCACCTCGGAAGGATGGAAGGCTGAGTCAACCCTGAGCCGGTGAGATTTGAACAGCCGAACTGCAGAACTGCAGTTAGCTGAAGTAGCCTGCAGTGCTGCATTTAACCACTGCGCCACCTCGGCTCTTCAATTGGAAAATCTCTGTATTCCAATTGTTAAATCCCAATACTTTACATTCTTGCCTAATTTCTTTTGATACTTTAGTATCACTTAGTACTGGCACATCTATAACTAAAATTAGTATGGGTGGCGGAGGCAGTCTGAGACTATCTGGTTGGGATTGGAGATCAGGTTAATGGTCTACTAGGCTCTAGTTACTGGTCTGGTAAGTGCTGTGAGATCAAGCTCTTTTGTCCTCTGGTTGTGGGAGAGTATGAGGGAATCAGGAGGCAAATTGAAACCCAACCTCTGTAGCTATTGTAGCGGCTTATTTTTTATTGTATATTTGTATGTATGTTTGTCATGGGTAGATTTATCAAACAATCTCAAAATGATTAGACCAAGAGACTGCGCAACCCCAACCTCCTGAGACACTGCATATTCCCACTCCAGCTCTTGAACATTAATTTGATTTATGCCATGCTAGAAAGTGAGTGGCCATTATCCTACAAGGTAGACCTAACAAAAGAAACAGACACTATGTGGTCCTAAAGCTATTTTTATTAGTACTGCTATCGTAATAGAAACTTGCAATCTCCTTCTCCCCTGTCTCCTTTTTTTTTAAAACTTCATATGAAGTGGCAGGCAAGTCTATCTGAAGTATTTTTGTAAATCTCTTTCTTGGTCTGGAGTTCAAACCACATTCGTCTGATTATTGCCTTGGGGCAGTGGTGGGTTTCAAAAAATTTATACCTCTTCTGTAGGTGTGGTCTGCTTTGTGGACAGACTGGATGGGAGTGGCTGCCAGCCATGTGACTGGGTAGGCGTGGCCAACTTGTGGTGAAACTCACTTAACAACGCTCTTGCTTAACAACCAAAATGTTGGCTCAGAAACTCTGGCATTTAAAGCATGCAAGTCTTAAAGCTGCCAAGTTACAAGACCCTTGCACCCTAACCCTTTTAAAAAAACTCCCAGGGATGTTCAAACTTGACAGCTTTAAGACTTGTGGACTTCAACTCCCAGAATTCCTCCTCCAGTCATGTTGGCTCAGGAACTCTGGCATTGAAGTGTGCAAGTCTTAAGCTCTCAAGTTACAGGACTCTTACACCGCTAACCCTTTAGAAAAAAAGCCCAGGGGTGTTCAAACTTGACAGCTTTAAGACTTGTGGACTTCAACTCCCAGAATTCCTCCTCTCGCTCTTCATCTTGATGTTGTGCAGACGGGCGGGGGGAGGGAGCCAAACCGGTTCTAAACGGCACTGTAGATTTGTGGAACCTCTTCTATAGAAGAGGTTAGAACTGGCAGGAACCCACCCCTGCCTTGGGGTAACAGATTTTCTGTCTGTCAAGGCCATCCAGAGGTCTCTCCCAGCTCCCAGCTAGAAGGAAAGTCCAACAAAAGGAAGCTACATGATGGTCCCTAATATGGCCAAACCTGTGGTTTGACTTTTACTTCACAGTGAATATGGACATTCATATGTTAAAATATTCCCTTCTGGAATAAGAGTTCCTACAGGCAGCAGGAATTATCTTTGAAATACAGTTCATTAATATCTTAATGATATATAAAGAATGTTTTTTAAAAAATTAGTAAAATATGCACATTTCCACCTGCTATTTATGTTGAGGGCTATGATCCCATGAAGATTATCACTTCTATAAGGATTACGTTGAATTTCTTCACCTCAGATTATCACTGAATCCCAAACACTGCAGTTTCTTAGCTCAGGGTCACTTGCAACAGTGTGTTCTTGTAATATATTCCTCCAGCATTATTGAAGTGTTTACTTAAAATACAGTTCCCAAGAAGATGAAAATCTGACCTTCACGGTTACCTTGGAAATGTATAGGTGATAAATAATTAATGGGCGGAGAGGATATATACTAAGCTAGGTTTAACCTTTGCCGCTGAAGTATAAATATATTCCCTTCTGTTTACACTGCTGAAAATCTGAATCTTGGTCCTCAGCAACTTAAACCTTTCTCTAGAATATTTGCTTTGCAAAAAAAAAAAAAAATCTCCCTCTCTCTTCTCCACCTCTCTCTGTCAACTACATGGAGAGGTGATTTCAAAAAGGAATAAAATCTGCATTTAGAAGCGCTCTTCTCTTTATTAAATCCTTGTGTGTGGGGAGAGCGCTTTTGAGCTGTAGGGGAGGAAAACCTGTGCCTTCTTCATTCTGGTCTCATTAAGATTAGGCCCAGCGGTGTCTGCAGGAAGCAAAACAAGCATCATAATGTCCCATTGCTCAATCCTCCCCTTTCGTATGTACGTGATGATGTTCCATGTGTACAAAGGAATGGCGTTTGTATTGCAATAGTGCATGTTATATTTAAGTGACCAGTGGTGTTATGTACAATCCAGGAAATAGTAATTGCACCTGATAAGGTGACTATGTTTTCATTCTTTGTTAACTTTGCCTTCATCTCCTGTCTTCAGGTACCAGGTTGGCTGATTCCTTCTTAAATCCTCTTTGCAGTCTTTTTTCATTAGGTATTAATATATGCTACTGTGCAGATAGGCATGGGAACATTTATTTAAAAGTTAATGAATGAATTCATTCTGACTAAAATCAAAAAGGGCTAAATAAAAACCAGCACAGAGTACAAAAAGTAAAAAAGAAGGGAAAAGAAAAAAGAAGGCCACATGGCAATTTGCTGCAATTTGGACCCACTGGGAGTAGATATGCAGTTGCCATGACACCAAACTTCTTTCTAGCAGAGAATTGGGAGCCAACAACCACCATATTATGACTTTAGGATTATTGCTAGTTGCGCCATGCTCTATTTTCTGCCTTTGCCAGGGTTACAGGAGGTTTGGAAAGGCAAACAGATGGGTGAAATGGATATTGGCAGCTGCTAATATGATTGGCTCCAACCAGGGCCTTCTAACATAGGGTTGCCAAACAGGTTCTCGTGGCACCAGGGGCTGGATCTAGGGCTGTGAAAAACAGTCAAGGTGGTGGCCAAGATTGCATGATCAATCCACCCCCCATTTTGTACATGGATTGATATGCATCAGTGGTGGGATTCAGCCAGTTCTAACCTATTCGGGAGAACCGGTTGGTAACTTTCTAAGCAGTTCAGAGAACGGGTTGTTGGAAGAAATCTCCTTTTGTTTTTTCCCACTTTACAGGGCTAATCCTGTAAGGAAGGCAGGAAGGAAACATTCTGGTGTTGCTTCTAGCCTAATCTTTATTGACCTGCTTACAGAAACTGCCTCTCCAGTTAACCCTTATTACCATTGTAACAACTAAGGTGAAGTTCCCCATCTACCTGAGTGACATTGACTTGGCCTCGCCCATTGACATTGACTTGGCCGCGCTCTACATGGGGCTACCCTTGAAAAGCGTTCGGAGACTACAACTAGTCCATAATGCAGCCGCGCAAGCAATATTGGGTGTACCTAGATACACCCATGTTACACCTATCCTCCACGAGCTGCACTGGCTACCTATTGGTCTCCGGACACAATTCAAGGTGTTGGTTATCACCTTTAAAGCCCTACATGGCTTAGGACCAGCATACCTGCGAGACTGCCTACTGCCACACTCCCCCCAACGGCCGGTAAGATCCCACAGGGTGGACCTCCTTCAGATGCCGTCAGCCAGACAATGTTGGCTGGCGGCTCCTCGGAGGAGAGCCTTCTCTGTGGCTGCTCCGACCCTTTGGAATGAACTACCCCCAGAAATCCGGACCTTACCCACTCTCATGGCCTTCAGAAAAGCTGTCAAGACCTGGCTATTCCAGCAGGCCTGGGGCTGTTGACCTCATTGTTGAGGTCCAGCCCCAAACCGAAACGAATGTATCTGTGTTGTTTTAACCTGTCTTTTTGTTATTCTTAGTTTCTTTTATTATTTTTCTTTCCCTCGCTATAAGCTGCCTGGAGTCCTCCGGGATTGGGCGGCCTATAAATAAAATTAAACTCAAACTCAAACATGATCACATGACCACCGAGCCCCTCCTACCCAGCTGGTCATTAGGGCAGAGAACTGTTTGGTAAATTATTTGAATCCCACCACTGATATGCATGCACAAAACTATAGGACTTACCAGCAGAGGGCTGTGATTGCTGTTTTGATTTGGTTGACCCCATCCTCCTGTGGATATTGTTGTAGCTGTGATTATCCACGGCTGAAAGCTATAGTGCTTTAGTTCCTCAGATCCAAGGTGCCAAATAAACTGACAGTAATGAAGAAAGACTTCAGCTTGTCTTTGCAAGTCCAATTGAATCTGGTAGGAGGCCAAAGCTACAACTGTGTTCATGAATGAGAAGGCATTATAGAGCCGAGGTGGCACAGTGGTTAGGGTGCAGTACTGCAGGCCACTTCAGCTGACTGTTATCTGCAGTTCGGCGGTTCAAATCTCACCGGCTCAAGGTTGACTCAGCCTTCCATCCTTCCGAGGTGGGTGAAATGAGGACCCAGACTGTGGGGGCAATATGCTGACTCTGTAAACCGCTTAGAGAGGGCTGAAAGCCCTATGAAGCGGTATATAAGTCTAACTGCTATTGCTATTGCTATTCCAGAGAACTGTCTGGGATTTACCATTTACTAGTAACAGATATGAAAATCAGGCTAATTAGTTTCCCTAGTAATTACACATGTTTGATTCCAAGCAGTCAGACGATATTATTATATTTTTATTTGTCTTCTTCTGTGTTTTGCATAGGAACACACGGTTGTACTTTCGTGCTTTTAAATACTTGTATTTCCATTCATAGTATTTGTGGAGATTCTCAGTCATCCGGGTCATAGTTGGCTCAAAGCTTAATATATTGGGAGATCTCACAAGTGCTTTTTCAAAAGGCGACTGGATTGTTTTTTCCTTGAGGAAGAACATATGAAACATTTTGTTCTTCTTCCTCAAGGAAAAAAAAAACAGTCCAGTTGCCTTTTGAAAAAGCACCTTTGAGACTTCCAGGCATAGCATTGTGCATGCTTCTGTTGGAATACTTTAAGCTTGTATCTAATGTCCCATTATTTTTATTTTATTTCAGTTATATGGTAGCCCTACATTTGACTGGTAAATTCCTAGTATAACCAAAATTGCTTACTTTCTAATGTCAGCAATGTAAGCATAAGAATATATTGGTGAATAAATTATTCAGTCAAGTGTTGTGTCTACATAAGGCAAAACTATAACTAGGCCTTTTTGTATAATGTGACCCGACAAATGCGCGCCCGTCAACAGCGCGCTGACAAAACCGTGGCGATAAAACCGCGACGTCGACAGCACGCCCACAAAGGCCCGTCGACAAAAGAGCGCCAACAGAAGCGCGATTACGGTTAAGGTAAGGGTTAGGGTAAGGGTAAGGGTAAGGGTAAGGGTAAGGGTAAGGGTAAGGGTAAGGCTTAGGCTTAGGCTTAGGCTTAGGCTTAGGCTTAGGTTTAGGCTTAGGTATAGGCTTAGGTTTAGGCTTAGCCTTAGGCTTAGCCTTAGGCTTAGGCTTAGGCTTAGGCTTAGGCTTAGGGTTAGGGTTAGGGTTAGGGTTAGGGTTACCTTTAGGGTTAGGTTTAGAGTTAGGGTTAGTGTTAGGGTTAGGTTTAGAGCGCGCTTCTGTCGGCGCACTGTTGTCGGTCAATCTTTGTATAATACTAATGAGTACTTCACTTATGGACACATATTTTAGCGGAAAAGCCACACAAGAAAACACTTCTAAAAACCCAGTGGCAACCTGACTGGAAAGAAATAGTATGCAAGCTTGAAAGTCCTTATTATAATATTGGAGATTATGGTAAAGTACATTATCATGGAGTTAGATATTCCTAATTTTAGAAAATTTAAATATAGCACAGAAGAAGTTTTAATTTCCTTTGGAGACAACCTATAGGAATGCAATACAGTATATCTTTGTGATCCCGCCTTCATTTATATTTATAAAAATAATATTTTGCTTAATAGAGAGCAGACACCCAGAGCTTAGTTTTCCTGCTAATTGCCTCAATCACCAGAATGTTTAAGTTTCAAGTTTATTAGGATTTGTATGCCGCCCACTCCCATAGGGACTCTGGGCAGCTCACAACAGACAAGAAACATTTAAAATTTAAAAAATAGAATAAAAATAAAATACAGTATTAAAATTCACATCACCCATTCCATCTAAGCGGGGCTGGATATCACTCAACAGCCCCAGGCCTGCCGGAACAGCCAGGTCTTGACGGCTTTACGGAAGGCCGGGAGAGTGGTAAGGGTCCAGATCTCTGCAGATAGGTCGTTCCGCAGCAACAGAGAAGGCCCTCCCCCGGGGAGTCGCCAGCCGGCATTGTCCGGTTGACGGCACCCGGAGGAGGCCCAACCTGTGCGATCTTGTGGGTCGTTGGGAGGTAAGTGGCAGGAGGCAGTCTCTCAGGTAGCCAGGTCCTAAACCATGAAGGGCTTTAAAAGTAACGACTAGCACCTTGAAGCGTGTCTGGAGATCAATAGGAAGCCAGTGCAGCTCGCGGAGGATAGGTGTAATATGGGTGTATCTAGATACACCCCATATCGCTCGTGCGGCTGCGTTCTGGACCAGCTGTAATCTTCGAACACTCTTCAGGGGCAGCCCCATGTAGAGCGTGTTACAGTAATCCAGTCTTGAGGTGACAAGGGTATGAGTGACTATTCGAAGTGCCTCCCGGTCCAGGTAGGGCCGCAACTGGTGCACCAGGAGAACCTGGGCGAAACCCAGACTATGATCGGAAGGGCCATTTTGAATCTTCTTCAAAATGGATTGGACAGTGGAAGACTACCAATGGGAATTGCCTAAGCGGGGAATAGTTTTTCACCTGGGGTTTTGGCACGTGAATTTTCAGTTCTGGCTTTGCACTATTGTATTTCACTTGGCTTCTAATCAGCCATACGTTTCTCAACCTGATGGTGTTAAGGATCCTTTTTACATAGAAGTCTAAGATGAGGCAGGTTTCTAGAGGGCAAACATGTAAGGCTTCCTCCCCTAATCCCCCACGTATCTTCAGAGAATTTCTCTGCTCTAATTCTGAAACACACTTCCAAAAAACCTAAAACTGTAATCTATGGACAACGAAAAACCCAGTAGAAAAACTAACTACTCAAGAAAGGAAAAAATATAACTTGAAAAATTTCTGCTAGGTTTCAAAGTGCAACCTTCTCTGTACTAAGCAAAAACTTTAAGTTCGTGCTGTTTCGGCAGCGTAGCTAATGGGAGGTACAGAAACAGTTGAACAACCTGTTTCTCATACCTGCATATATGCATGTTTTAACTCTGCATATAAGATTTCAATTTGATGTACATATCTATCCACATGCATAGACACCAGTGGTGGGTTCCTACCAGTTTGGACCAGTTCAGCCTAACCGATAGTGGTTTGGCAGCCTGTGTCACTAGAACTGGCAGTGACCCAGGCCTGTCATGCCCCAGAACCGGTTCTCCGGGCTGCCCATAGGTGCCACCATCTTGTTTTTTTGCTTCTGTGCATGTACAGAACAATTTTATTATATTGTGCATGCGCGCGCCACGTGCCCATGAGCAAACCGACAGTAATGCTTGGCGGAACCCACCCCTGATAAACACATGTATACATATATGACTGGGAAGACTTGCCTAATCATATACAGTATATATGACCAGCAGTGGTGGGTTTCAAAAATTTTTTGAACCTACTCTGTGGGTGTGGCCTCCTTTGTGGGAGTGGCTTGCCGGCCATGTGACCTGGTGGGAGTGGCTTGCCGGCCATGTGTTCTCTCTCTCTCTCTGTCCCTCTGTCTCTCTGTCTCTCTGTCTCTGTCTCTCTCTCTCCTTCTTTTTGTCTCTCTGTCTCTTTCTCCTTTTTTTCTTTTATCTCTCTCTCACCTTTTCTTTCTTTCTTTCTGTTTTTATTTATTTATTTCTTCCTTTCTTCCTCTTTCTCTTTCTCTCTCTGTGTGAGTGTGAGAGTGTGTGTGTGTCAGTGGTGGGTTTCAAAAAATTTTGGAACCTCTTCTGTAGGTGTGGCCTGCTTTCCGGGTCCACTGGTAGAACCTCTTCTAACCGGTTCGGTAGATTTGACGAACCGGTTCTACCAAACTGGTGCGAACTGGTAGGAACCCACCTCTGATGACCAGGAAGGAAATTGGTTAATGCCCTCTGGATCAGAAAGGTGAGAGAGCGTAGCAGCAGGAGAATTATCCAGAAGACTTTAGCCAGCCTTCTGTCTGAACTGAATACCTATCAAGTTATTCCCAATATGTCTCAGCCCAGAAAGGATTTTCTTAAACCAGCATAAAGTCAAGCCAGCGGGACAGTAACAGCTTAAATGGTGAGTTCTCAGAAAGCAACAATTGCCTTTGGCAAGTTTAAATGATTAATTTGTTAGTCAATTGCTCGTGTAAACCAAGTCTTCTGGAAAATCTGTTTACGTTGCTCTGAATTTGTGAACTCGATTCTATTTCTGAAGTAAAGCAAGCTTCCAAATTCTTAAATCGTTGGATTCCATGTTTATTCAGAGTTACTCTATTTCATGCTGATTCACTATCTATAAAAGGGTGTAAACTGATAAAATAATTTAATAGTACTGAGAGGATTTTGTGCCCTCTCTGCCTCTTTCTCCGCAAACACTGAGCATATCAACTGGAAAGGTACAGGAAGCAAATAGAAAGAATTTGTGGCAAATTGCATCTGTAAAACAATCTCTGCAGAATCTGAAACAGAAGAATAGCAGGGATACTGATGCCACTTTACAAGCCAAATTAATTAATTTAGAATCCTAAAATCCAGGAAGCTTAAATGGAATAATTCCATAATATCACCAATACATTTAAGAATTAAAGCTAATGGACTGAATGCTATTCTTTGCCATTTCTTATTGGGCTGGTTGCCGCACCGACTCTGAGCTGCCTGTCAGCTCCTAGCCCAGACACTAATCTGCAGGCTCAAACATACCCAGCACACATCTTCTCTAGACCAAGGTGTGGCTTGGAACTAGGAGGATTACATAGAATTTTCTCTTTCTGCTGGAAAGGAAAATGATTTCTTCACAGGCACAGATCCTACCCAGACTTTGGGCATGGGGACTAGCAGTGACGTGCGTTGAGGTTTATGGCTGGTGAGGCAGCAATTTTTTTAGACTTGTGGACTTCAACTCCCAGAATTCCACAGCCAGGCATGCTCAGTTCCGATTTAAAGCAACAACATTTGTTTTTCTCCTTTGCTAAATAAGTTTCCTTCTTTCTTTTTCTTCTCCCTTCCCCTCCTTCTTCCCTCTCTCCCTCCCTCCCCCCCAAACACACACACACACACACAAAGTAGGATGAAGTTTGAATTCCTCCCCCTCCCTCCGACCCACACATGCCTTTTCCAGCTGTTTCAGAGAGGATTTCAACTCTGCTCTTGCCTGCCATCATGAAAAGAAAAAAAATGTAAAAGGAAAAAGGCAAGAGCTGAGGTCAGGCTGAGCTAGTTGCTGCCAGAGTGGATGACTCTGCTTAGTGCTTAACTGTTTTAAAAAGCCTCTTAAAAAGCACCCTCTACAGGAGGAGGCAGGAGAACGATGTGCCTCATCTATGTCAGGAATTTTTTGGTTTTTAACCCTTGCTTAACTCTGCTCAAGTGATCATAAAAAGTCAGACTAGATGAGGCAAGTGGTTCTCCCACCTCCTCCTGTAGAGGGCGCTTTTTAGAGGCTTTTTTAAACAGTTAAGCACTAAGCAGAGCCATCCATGGTGACTCTGGCAGCAACTAGCTCAGCCTGACCTCAGCTCTTGCCTTTTTCCTTTTACATTATTTTTTCTTTTCATGATGACAGTGGTGAGGCCTCCCCTGCCTCCCTTGACTGCACGTCCCTGGAGATTAGGAGAAAAGAAGAAGGAACATTTCTCTCCCAAACCGTGGATTTAAAATTTTAATCTATAAGGATCTGAAAAAGGAGAAGCAAGCAGGAAGCATTTGCTGCAAATGTCCTTTCTTTCTAAGATATTGGTAAATGTCTAGCCATGAATCTGCAATTAGAATCATGTGTGCCAGATAAAATATTTATAGAAGGACTAAAGGTGATATGATAGCAGTGTTCCAATATCTCAGGGGCTGCCAAAAAGAAGAGGGAGTCAAGCTATTCTCCAAAGCACCTGAAGGTAGGACAAGAAGCAATGGGTGGAAACCAATCAAGGAGAGAAGCAATCAAGAACTAAGGAGAATTTCCTGCCAGTGAGAACAATTAATCAGTGAAATGACTTGCCTCAAGAAGCTTAAAACACTGAAGATTTTAAAGAAGAGATTGGATAACCATTTGTGTGGAATAATATAGGGTTTCCTGCTTGAGCAGGGAGTTGAACTAGAATACCTCCAAAGTCTCTACCAACTCTCTTATTCTGTTTTGTTCTTCTTTATGTCCCAAGCCAGGAATTTAATAGAAATCACCAGACAATCAGTGCAGAATCAATTTATGTTTATTCATCCAAAGTTCTCAAAGTGCTTTGGACTGGTGGCATTGATATAGCTGCCTTTCCATCCTCTTGTTATATGTCTTTCAGTTTAAAATTTAGCCAGTCAGTATTAATAGAATGAAATGTGTCAGCTGATTACAATAGTTTCTATCAGCATTAAAATCTTCCTTTCATGATCTGTTAAAACAGCTGTCTCCTTATCTCAGTTACAGCAAACTTCCTTATTTATGGCTAAGCAGATGTCTCTTTATTTACAGCTAAACAGTGGGCATTTATCTTTCCTATACGTGTTTTACTATGCGTAAGATTTATGTCTTCTGTGATTTTGCTACATGGTATATTCACTTATTTAAGAACCTTAAATACTAGCTATATTCCAACAGTACTTGTGAGAGTTTTGTGCAACTTGGGACCTCTTTAAACAAATAATTTTCTAATCTCTTCTGGTTTTTCTAGAGTCTTATATAAACCTCTATAGTTCTCCTCTTTGGAGACCCTTTCAAAATAACTCTGTGTTTTGTGGATCCATTTCTTATACCTCCTTTACTGAAAGGAATTAGGCTTTTGTTTTCTACCAAAAACCTTTTTGATAGCATTTGAGGATGGAAATAGAAGCTCCAGGGTACACTCTGCTTCCATTTCTACCCTTTAATCGCTTCTCTAATATGGCCTAAAATTAAGCTGCTAAAATTTGCTAGCAAAGCAGTTAAATTCACACCATTGAATTCCAGGACCTTGAGGGGAGGGTTTTTTTTTTAAGGATAGAAGGAGGAGGGGTATGTGGCATGGCTTACCTCTGACAGATGTGCCATTTCTATTTCCACACTTATTTTAAAAAAGATTGAAAACTCATTTCATTTCATAATCTCAAGATAATGGATGCTGGCGACTATACCCAGCTTTGCATTATCTACCCAAATGTACTTAAGTGTATTTACTTACCAGCCAATCAAGATAGTCAGTGGTTGTATATATAAGGGTAATTACTATTATTCCTTTAAAGGCTAGGCTTGAGTCATCTGTTTCTTATCATTAACCTTAAATTAACCACAAGTTTTTTTCCCCTCTAAACAGTGGAGGTGGCTTTTGGTCTAGTAATAGAAAGGGTAATTAGATATGCCCTGTAACTATGATATGGCATCCACAAAGTGTACAGTTCCTGGTCTAATAGAGATACATACACCATGAAGCCCTCCAATCGCCTTGGAAAAGGAATTGCCCACCTATCTGATCTTTCTTTGTGATGGCTCAGAGTTATGAGCATTTTAGCCTGGAATCATGTAGTTTGCACGAGGGTTCTTTCTAGCTATGTAAAAAGCAACAAAAGTTAGAAATAAAGTCAACTCACTGTTGGCACTTTCTACACAACAGTGGTGGGTTTCAAAAATTGTTTGAACCTACTCTGTGGGTGTGGCCTCCTTTGTGGAAGTGGCTTGCAGCCCATGTGACCGGATATGAAGATGCCGACCACACTTGTCAGAACCACCTTAAATTACCTCACACGCAGCACTGGCCTGCATAAGAATATGATGTAAACTTGTTTTTTAAAAGGCATCTTTGGTTTGTGTTAAAACAACTTCAACACACGCAATGTTCTGATTGCACCACAAACGCAGTAGTCATCCTTACCTTTCACAGAGGCACTGAGTTTTATAAATATGAGCATGATAGTGTAGAATAATCATATCCAAGGACCAGTGGTGGGTTTCAAAACATTTTGGAACCTCTTCTGTAGGTGTGGCCTGCTTTCCGGGTCCACTGGTGGACCCTCTTCTAACTGGTTCGGTAGATTTGACGAACCGGTTCTACCGAATAGGTGCGAACTGGTAGGAACCCACCTCTGCTACACAATATATTTCACTGCATTTTGAATAATACTGCTGAACTGTTTATGAAGGGATGATGATTTTAATTCAAGTGATTTCTCCTGTACATATTCATCTGCTTCCCATAAACAAACAAACAAACAAATATTCCTCACCATCTTACAGTCCAAGTATAATTATTGATCCCTTATATTGATTTTCAAGGTGTCCAGAAAAAAAAGCGTGAAATTACATTTTTCAGTGCCATTTCTCAGAGAAGGTTGGTATGCAAGTTTTCAGTATATTTCTCCATTGAAAATTCAGGATCAGGTAAGATTTCCCACCCATCTAGCCACCCACGCATGCATATCTACTTGGAGAGAGAAAAGAGAACAAAATTCATTCCAGAACGAGGTCTGGTCATAATCATTTTAATGTTGAACTTGGATAGTTGCTCTTTTATGCCTCTCTTCTGTTCTGTTGCTGCTTTCTTTTAATCTCACATTTCAACTTAAGCTTCAAAAGACAAGGTAAGCAAGTAAGCAAGTAAGTAAAATCTTTATTACGGTCAAAGACCAGCAATAAACATTAGTTTTTACACTATATTAAAAAATACTAACATTAAAATATAACTAAAAAGTATTGACATTAAAAGTGGATAATAACATAATGGTCCAAAGATTGTTAAAGGTATGTCCAGATAATTGGTACAAGATGGTACTATACTTCTGTAGCCATTTTTTTTTCTTATGGACATTGCAGCAGCACAGAATTTTGCCACTGCATACGTGGTAACCGGGTTAGTGTCCTGGAGGAGAAAGCCTAGATAAAAATTGTCTGCCCTCCCTGGCAATCTCTCTAATAAGGGGAGAATATGTGCAGACCTACAAGCTCTGTATAGCTCGCAGTGTAATAGTACATGTGAATTATCTTCCACTTCTCCTTTACTACATATACAAACGCGTTCGGCTGTAGGTGTTCTCTTATACCTGCCCTGGAGGAGTGCTGAGGGAAGAATGTTAAATCTGGCTCTGAAGAAAGCTATTCTTTGTTTTGGGGAGACCAGGTCATTTAGATATCTTGCCGATTCCCACACACCCTGTTTAATTCTGTCCCTACTGTGGAGAGGCAACCTATTTTGTTCTTCTTGGAACTCCATATCCTTCATTATATTGATTACTACTTGCTTTGCTTGGTCAAAGCCTAGGGACATTAAGAATACAGGTGAGAACCCATAAGAGCCAAGCTTGTGATCTATTGCCTGTTTCCAGGGGGAGGGGAAGTTGTCAGTCAACACTAGTGGGGAGAGTCCCTCTGGAAAGAAATGCATTTTAAGCCAATAAATGATCATCATCTTCCAGGCTATTACCTGAAGTTGAGGCATACCTGTCTCAATTCTTAACTGGGCATTTGGAGTTCCAAGACAAGGATAACATTCCACCTTGCAAATATAGCAAATGCCATCATATTTAATTAATGCCTCTCACTTTGAGCCATTTCGCTTTGCAATCTTGTGAGCTCTGTTTAATTATTCTAGGGCAGGGATGGCAAACCTTTTAGACACCGAGTGCCCAAACTGCATGTGCTCATGCCCAAACGGAAAGGTGTCTGTGTGCATGCAAACTCGCACAGGTGCAGACATACGCATGGACAATCATAGACATGTGCAGCACATGCGTGGACATGCGCACATATGCAACAGAGACCCAAAGATCAGCTGGCCAGTGGGAGGTGGGGCATTCCAACACTGACAGTGCAGCAAGAGGTAAGATCTTTTTCTTTTGTCAGCTTCTGTTTCATCGTTTGCAGAGAAATAGAAGCTCATGAAAGAAACTATCAGCGTTCCAAGTATCATGTAGAATTAAATCAGAGTCCAAGGCAAAATGATCCTTAAAGTTCCAATTTAATAAAGCAGACATCTTAGCACATCTGTGTTAATCCCAATTCTGGAATTTACAACACAATTCCACCCAGTTAAAAGTTAATGATCTTGTCCCCACACCCATAATCCATCACATGGTCCAATCTTCTTCTTCCACACTGGCATCTCCACCTAGCTGCTTCTGGTCAGGTGTAAAAGTGCAGAGACAAAAGATGACCTTGGCTTCTAGAAAAGAATGGTTTGGTTTGGTTTGGTTTGGTTTGGTTTATTGGATTTATATGCTGCTCTTCTCCCAAGGACTCAGGGCGGCATACAACATTTAAAAAAAACCCACATATTACAAAAGTTAAAAAAAATTAAATAGAATATCCCAAACAAACCTAATTTGGATTAACAATAACATTTTTAAAAAATTCAAATTAAAATTAACAATGATCAATAATTTATTTTGTTTTGTTCAGGCCAGGCTGGCTTGCTGAAAAAGCCAACTTTTTAGGGCGCGTTGGAAGGACCGGAGGTCAGGGATTATTCCAGAGGGACGGCGCTCCCACAGAGAATGCTCTCCCCCTGGGGGTCGCTAGCCAACACTGTCTGGCCAACGGCATCTTGAGGAGGCCAACACTGTCTGGCCAACAGCATCTTGTGGACGGCATCTTGAGTGGGATCGCACTGGACGGTGGGAGGCTACCGGTGACAGTAGGTGCTCTCACAGGTGTCCTGGGCCTAAGCCATGGAGTGCTTTAAAGGTCATAATTAGTACCTTGAATCACACCCGGAAGACAACCGGTAACCAGTGCAGACTGCCTAAAAGGGATGTAACATGGGAGCACCACAATACATTCCACAATTCTACTCCTGTCTATTCCCCCCCTCCCATCAACTATACTAATGAAACAGCATAATGAAATAAGAGAAAGTGTAGCAGGCCAAAATTCTAAAAGGAATATAATTGCAGGCCTGACAGAAACGCCACAGAGATCTGACCTGGGGTGAGGGCATGTATGCCAGCAAAGAGGGCTGTACGTGCCACCTCTGGCACATGTGCCATAAGTTCAACATCACAGTTCTAGGGTCTGACAGCCACCTACTCTGTGTGTTTCTAGAAGAAACCATGGGAATATTTTGCACTGAGAGGTCTTAGAAGGCTTCTTGTGCACATCCATTAATTAATTTGCAATAAATGAAACCACAGAAAGGAAAGTGGAAACTTTCATAATGGAATTCCAGAATATGTGGAACACAGAAGAGGACAGATGAAACAGCAGCATTTAAAAACTACTACAAAGTAATTGGTTTTTTTAATAATTAAAATGAGTAAATTTCTAAATTTTCCTTGTACTTATCTACATGTTTTGAATTTTAAACACCCTCTTTTCTCATGTTATTCAAAAAACATTTCAGTGTCTTATGATATTTCTACTAATTTATTTATCTCTGGATATCAAATTACTGTTTATATCATTCTTTATGAAGGCATAAAGTATCATAAGGCAGATATGTCTTCCAAGAAATTCATACACATTTTACAAATACCAATTAGGGACCTGTAAACATAGCACACATTATTTCATACATTCCAAGGATTATGCTCTTTACTAATCTAGCATCCTTTTACCAGCATTTTATCAGTGCGTCCTTTCACTGGTTCGTTTGTAAAGTCATGCTCTTGATTAGATTAATCTTTGCTGTACTCATTTAAAAATGAAGAGTGTCAATTCTACAGGAAGTTAGCAGATCCCTATTTATCTTTCACTGACATAACAGCTAAAAGGCATTTTAAAAACCCAAAGGTATTTCTAGAATTTTATGTTTAATCTTTAACATGTATTCAAAACTGGGGTATCTCAAAACTTTTGTACAGTGGCTAAGACATATTAAGGTTTATCAAGGATTTGTACCAATAATTTAGTAAGCAAAATTCTGTTCATACTACTTATTTACTTCATAAGTCTTAAATTATGCCTGTGATGTGCCAAATGTATGAAGTAAGTAAGTAAGATCTTCATTACGGTCAAAGACCAGCAATATACATTTGTTATAAAGTTCTTCCTTTTATTTTAAATTCAAAGTTGACAAGAATTGATTTATGTCCATTTCTTCAATGGTGACTTCCGAGAGTTTAATCAAAAAGAAGAAAAGTTGATTCCAACAGACAACATAACACTGATTACACAAAGTAATCCACTATGCTGCAGACAAATAATGAGAAAAACCAGACATATTAGGAAAAGAGATGAATTGCATTATAGGCAGTCTTTCAGTCTGGAAACAGATTTATTTATGCACTATTGAAATTTGGAAATTTTGTGTGAAATGCATTCGAGTTAGTATTATATTTCATCTGGCCCTTCCTTGCCTGGCTGAGTGACTGCAAATGAAGAAGCAAAGCTTGGTGCCCAGGTCTCTAGGACATCCCCAGAATATATCTAATGTATTCTGCACAATTTTTAGAGTTAATTTAAATCTGGTTTATTTAAGCAACCCAGGTTTCGGAATTCCCATGGAAAATTGAAGTACAAACCAAGTGACTTGGTTTTATACAAAACATTAACCTAAAAAGAAACTTGATAATTTGGATAAGAATGTCATGTCAACACAACTAGAGACCTCAGTGAGTTGAACAGGTTTTTCTCTTTTAGAAAAAGGGAAGGGGGAGTGTATTTCATGATCCTAGCTTGTTTTTCCTGTTACTCATTGTATGCAGTCATGATGTTCTTGATTAAAGAACACGCGTTAGTAAAAATGATTGACTTCTAGAGATGAGCCGAACAATTTACAATCTTTCACTAAGTTTTGTAACAATGCCAAAAATCATTATTTTTCCAACCTTTTGGTGGAGGGAACCTTCTGCAATTGAGGAAGGAATCTGCTTTAGTTTCCAATTGCCCTTTCTGACATAATTGAACCAAGTTTGATTGGCCATAAAGAAAATTGAGGTTATTTCACTCATGGCATGGTTAGGTTTACCGGTGTAGCTAATCCAGGTAGGAGAGAAAAACTGGCTGTTAAAGGGAAATGTTGCAGCAAATCCTCTTGCTTGAAAGAAAACAAGGGATCAAATACGATATTGCCCTTTTGTTCAATATGAATATTTACATTGAAATATATTTAAATATATGGGAAAGGGAAAGATATCCAGATGAAATAAACATATTTGAAAAAAAAGACTATCATGTATAATTATATCATTAACAAACCAATAAATGCATTTTGTTATGAATTAATCTGCATTTGGTTTGTTTTTGCATATATGTTTACACCATTGATGATAGGGAGAGAAATTTTAGCCCGCTCAGAGAGGGCCCACAATCTGGGCGTCCTCCTGGATACGCGGCTTAGTTTAGAAGAACACCTGACGCCGTGACCAGGGGGGCCTTTTACCAGGTTCGCCTGGTACGTCAGTTGCGCTCCTTCCTGGATCCGGAGGCTCTGTGCACAATCACTCATGCCCTCGTCCTTTCTCGCCTGGACTACTGTAACACTCTCTACACGGGGCTGCCCTTGAAGAGCACCCGGGGGCTTCACCTGGTCCAGAATGCGGCTGCGTGGGTTATCATGGGGGCACCCATGTTACACCCCTTTTAGGCGGCCTGCACTGGTTGCCGGTTGTCTTCCGGGTGCAATTCAAGGTACTAATTATGACCTTTAAAGCCCTCCATGGCTTAGGCCCAGGGTACCTGCGAGACCACCTACTGCCACCGGTAGCCTCCCATCGTCCAGTGCGATCCCACAGAGTTGGCCTCCTCAGGGTGCCATTGGCCAGACAGTGTCGGCTAGCGACCCCCAGGGGGAGAGCCTTCTCTGTGGGAGCGCCTTCCCTCTGGAATGAGCTTCGTATAATCCCCGACCTCCGGTCCTTCCGACACACCCTAAAAAGTTGGCTTTTCCAGCAAGCCAGCCGGGCCTGAACAAAACAAAATAAATTATTGATCATTGTTAATTTTAATTCCAATTTTTTAAAAAAATGTTATTGTCAATTCTAATTGGGTTTGCTTGGGATATTCTATTTAATTTTTTTAAACTTTTGTATTATGTGTTTCTTTTAAGGTTGTATTCCGCCCTGAGTCCTTGGGAGAAAGGCGGCATATAAATCTAATAAACCAAACCTAAACCAAAACAGCCTTTTAGTATACCTATGTACTATGTGCTGTTTGGTGTACCCTATTCAACTTTGCTGATACTTCATATGAAAAAAGTCCATGATCATTACCTTAGCTGTTCTATTACCTAATATAGTACATTTACTCGTGAACCGTAAAGATGTGAAAAATTACGGTAGTTCCTCAATTTAAGAAGAAACTATTTTGCCAATTAGTTTCCAGAACTCAGTTAGCAATAGAAATAGAAATAGCACTTCACAGTGTTTTGCAGGTATCTTGAAGCAGTTTACAGAGTCAGCATATTGCTCCCAACAATCTGGGTCTTCATTTTACCTACTGTGGGAAGTTATCACCCAGCCCCCTCCCAGAAAAATGAAATATCCTAGGAAATATTGAAAAGGCAGAATATTTCTCTGGATATGAAAAGAAAGAAACATGTTTTAAAAGACAGAATACTTGCCTGTAGCTTCCTGCCCATCCCCACTGTTAATGGGCCATTAAGAAGGCCAAGCTAGTCCCTTTTATATAATAAAGACTTCTCCACTGAAGTCCCAGAGGGGATGGGAGTAAAGGCATGATAATATTGGCCCTTTACTCAACTGACCACATGACATCTGAGAACTCAACTAAACCTGGATTCAAAACACAGCCCAGAGAGTTGCCCCTGCATGGCCCTATGAGAGTCTGACAACCAATCAGAATACATTTCTTACACAGGAACAGGAAACAGAGAGGTGGGACTGAACAGGTTATAAAAAGCCTAGCAAGCCCCTTCTTCAGCCCTTCTCTTCTTCTCCACCAACATTGAAGCGTGTGATCACCTTTTCTGTTCAGGGCTCAAGCTATGTGGTCCTGTCCACCAATAAACCATCTTTCCAAGCAGCCTCCATGTCTCCAGTGTCTTTTTCCCCACTTGGAGCTGAACCCAGAAGGACATTTCTTTCATCACTACCTCGGAAGGATGGAAGGCTGAATCAACCTTGAGCCGATTGAGAATTGAACTGTCAAACTGCAGGCAGCCAGCAGTCAGCAGAAATACCCTGAAATATTATTGCACTCTAACCACTGTACTACCATGGCTCATATTTACTTCTACAGAGCCTAGAAAACTTTATTGAATACCTTATCAAATTATTACATTTTTGGTAAGAGCAATAACCGGTACAACCTTGTTTTATTTATACGTACATAGATATAGTCTGCAGTCTACCAAATTCATAACAACTCTATGCAGCTTATAAGAAAAAGAAAAAAAAAATGTGTAAAGGAAAAGATCGTGTTTATATATAAAGAAAAACTTCCTGGCAATATGATCTGAACAATGGTGTATCTATGGAGGTTGTGACTTTTCCATTTCTGCTAGTTTTAAGAAGATGCTGGCCCACTATCTCTGAAGGAGAATTTAATTGGCTGGACGAGCCTTATGCTCTTTTACAACTCCATAATTCTGTGATAAAGATAATTATCAGTAACATTCATTTTGGGTTGAAGACTCAACAGAATAAAAGTAGGTTTAGTGATTTTCTAAATACTATGAGAGATGGAGCTTTACAAGCATTGTCAAATACTGTAAATAACATTAAGTCTGCAATGAGAAATTGAAGGATTGGGGAAGGTTTTGCTTTGAGATATGAAGATGAAAGAGGATACAATTGCACTTTGAAAATACCTGAAAGGATGTTGCAAAATTGAAGCATTGGATCTATAATTCCAGATAGTAGGAATGATAGGACATGGAATACTGAACTTAAGATAAAAGAAGACAAATTTTGGTGTGGTGTTAGGGGGGAAATGTCCTAACAGAACAGAGCTTGCTCTGAAAATGACCTAGAAATCCTTAGTCTTTGTATCAGAGCAGCATCTCCATGCTGCTCCTATTTTCTCATGGTAGAAACGGTTTGACAATGAACTAATTACTGAGTAATTGAGCTCCCTTTCAGTGGATGTCTTCAACCAAAGGTGGGACAGCTATCCTGTGGGTATGCTTTAATTCCTACATAGATGGCTTGGTGTCAGTGACCCTTAAGTCACTTCCTGCTCTATGACTGTATGTATTTTAATTCTGTTAGTTGGCTGATGGTCAAAGAGAAGAGTGAATTTGTGATTTCAGCTATAATGCATTTCTCGGTCACCTGTGAATCAATGTACTTTACAAATCTCAATTTACACTTTACAAATAACATGAGCCTATTTTCATGTTCAATCATTTCCTTGAATAGAAGTAGGTATCTTCTGCAGTGGTGATGGTGAGAAGTGTTAGTTTCACTAATATTGAAATAAACCACTCTCTTTTCACTATGTGCTGCATCTTTTCCAAAAACATCAAGCAGGGTAGCTGTATATGATTTCAAAATAACTGCTATACAATTTGGGATAATGTTTACAAACTAACTAAGAATATAATTTCCATATTGATCCCAAAGCTCCTCTTTTGCATACATTAAAAGACAAGTTATTTGCCTTTTAACAAGAGAATAAAAAGACAAAGCTTTATTCTACCAACCAAAATAAAGAATTTAGCCCAAGGAATTAAGAGAATCAATTCAGACACCATATTCTGGGATCTGGCATCAAATTGTTGGGGTGGTAGTGGTGGTGGCATATGTCTTACTTTTTTTTAGTTACAGCATTATATTCTTGGATGGTGGAAACAAAATTTCAACATCAATATTGAAAAAAGAGTCTATAGCAATCCATCTGGATTTTGGAACTAGAGAGAATCACTTTCTTGTTCCCAAATATCTTGGCTAGTTCTGTTTCAAAATTTATATCAAACATTTGGAACTTCTGCACATTTGTGAGGCCTCTTTGTCAGAAAATTGTCAGAAAAAAATTCATGGAATTCAACCAAAGTCTCTATTCTCTGGAAGTAAAACATTTTTTAAATATGTCCATCTGTTGGTCTGGATAACTGTTCTAAATGTGGCAGTGAAATGTTCTATTCATTACAAAGGAAATAATCCCATCATATTATAGCAACATCATCTGCAGAAATTCAAAGTTAAAGGTTTCACACCAAGGACGATGATCTGATAATATTCGCTATTCATATTTATATGGAGGTTTAGCTACAAATCTGGTTCAAAAATGCCCTAACTTTCTCATGTGGGAAGTGATGCAATTATGAAATCATTTTCATTCTCTAAAAAACAATTATCTGGCTTGAGACCTTACATTTATTCTCTGAATCAGCAATTCTCAGCTTTTATTTTGTTCAAAAGGCATTGAGGATTTAGCTTTGAAGGTGTCAATATTGATTCCCCCCCCCCCCTGTTTTTGACAACTATAAACACAGTGGGGACTGATTTCTAGTATATTCTAAGAAATTATTGTACAAATTATTTCCCACCTGATGTGTTTCACAAATTGTTTCTTCTTTTAAAATTGGATGAAATTGGCTACATGATAAGGTTACCAGATTCACCTGAAAAAAAACCCAAGATACTAATAAAGAGTTCAGGTATTCTTTATCTTTGGCTGGATTCCAGATGTTTGGATTCTTAGATCTGGGAATAAGAGATAAGACAATAAGGATGTATATTGAAGTGACTAGGACAGTAGTTGGATATTTTATTTATATTCACTTATGTTATTTAGAACTAGTTTGTTAAGGTGCTTAAGGCATCAGGCTATAAGCCGGAACACTGTGAGTTTAGTTCTGACTTAGGCACAAATCCAGCATAGTGACAATCACTTTATCTCAGCCCTAGGAAAGAAGCAATGGCAAACCAGTTCAGAAAAATATTCCTAAGAAAACTACAGGGACTTGTAAACACAGTCTCTGAAAATTGAATGCTATTGAACAGAAGCAAAATAATAATAACAACAACAATGACAACAACAAATTGCAGCTTCCTGCAATAACACCAGCGGAACTGCAAAAAACTGCGCTACTTGGAACATCTTATATTTTAAGAAGATACTTCTGGAATTACATTTAAAACAGTTAAAAATTGACAAAATCACCGTCGGTCAAATGCAAAAAGCCGCAGTGCTTGGATCTGCACGCATATTACGAAAATACGTTACGACGTCCTAGGCCCCTGGGTGGGGCCCAACTAGTAATCAATGCCAAATCCGGCGAAACAACTGGCCGCTGTGATACAATTGTGATGATGATGATGATGATGATGATGATGATGATGATGATGATAATAATAAATTATAATATTAAAACAGCAACAAACTGGTGGGAACATCAGCCTGAAAAAGTCACCAAAAATCAGATGGTCAAGATCTTGTGGAATTTCCGTATACAAACGGACAAAATACTGGCGCATAATACACCAGACATCACACTGGTTTAGAAAAATAACGTCGCAATCATAGACATCGCAATACCAGGTGATAGCAGGGTCGCTGAGAAGGAACATGAAAAAATCACAAAATACCAGGACTTAAAAATCGAAATTCAACGACTATGGCACAAACCAGCAGTGGTAATTCCAGTGGTAATTGGCACACTAGGTGCTATTCCAAAAGCACTGGAATTACATTTAAAACAGTTAAAAATTGACAAAATCACCATCAGTCAAATGCAAAAAGCCGCACTGCTTGGATCTGCACGCATATTACGAAAATAAGTTACAACGTCCTAGGCCCCTGGGTGGGGCCCAACTAGTAACCAATGCCAAATCCGGCGAAACAACTGGCCGCTGTGGTACAATTGTATAATAATAATAAGCAGCAGCAGCTAAATCATATAAACCAGTAAACTGGTTCTCTCTTCCCTTTAAGCCAAAATCAAGAATCAAATATTTTATAACGGAAAATAAAATAGCAGCTGAGGATCTAAAAAAGCCCATTTCTGGGAATCAGGGCAGTGCCATATCATCCAAGAGCTTCTCCTAAGAGGCTGGGATTTTTTTAAATGTATGTTGCCAACCTCCATTTATTGGCTTTGGCAATTATACACATCAAATAGACAGATGGTCTGCCTGTTTCTTTTCCTGTATTTCCTTGTTTATCTTGATCTTCAGATAAGAAGGCTCTTAAGGGTGTGGAAGGGAAGCTGCAATTCACAGGAGTCTAAAAAAGAAGTGCAAATTTGAAATTATTGCCTCTCTTCCTGCCAAGAGACTGACCTTTGCCATGCTGAGATAGGCAGAAATTTGACAAGTGCAGTTCCCTAGCATGGAGGTAAAAAATCATCACCAGTTGAAGTTCTTCCTGTGCTAGGGTAAGGAAATATGAACATTACATATAATAGAGCTGCCTGGAAACAAATTATGACAAAATAATTTCATTTCAACCCAATTTCATCTAGCCTATTTTAATTCCTCCCAGAGTTTTTGTATTTGTGTGATACACTGAAAATAAAATAGAAAATGAAATAGAATGTCCCCTGAGACCCCATGCTTATTTTATTTATATAAGACAGTCCTAAACAAGTTTACTCAATAACAAATGTCACTGAATGCAGTGAACTATATTCCTTATATTTTATAGTACTATTTGGAAGATTACTATTATTGTAAAAAAAATATAAAAAGCTGAGCTTCTGAGATGCTTCAGAGAATCTGTCTGAGATTACCCAGTCCCCTTTAGTCCCCTGTTCTGACCCCCTCCTCCGTCCAGTAATGAATGCTGAGACAAGCTTAACTGGAATGTACTTTAATAGCAAGAAACCAAAACTGACTGCAGACTGTTTTTACAAACATTTGTGAAAGAATGGGTCGCTCTCAGGAGCTCAGTAAATTCCAGCGTGGAACTGTGATAGGATGCCACCTGTGTAACAAATCCAGTCATGACATTTCCTCGCTCCTAAATATTCCACAGTCCACTGTCAGCTGTATTATAAGAATGTGGAAGTGTTTGGGAACGACAGCAACGCAGCCACGAAGTGGTAGGCCACGTAAACTCATCCAACATCAGTGTGTGACCTCACAAATGCGCTTCTGGAAGAATGGTCAAAAATTCCCATAAACACACTCCTGAACCTTGTGGAGAGCCTTCCCAGAAGAGTTGAAGCTGTTATAGCTGCAAAGGGTGGACCGACGTCATATTGAACCCTATGGATTAGGAATGGGATGTCACTTCCAGTAAATTCATATGCGAGTAAAGGCAGGTGAGCGAATACTTTTGGCAATATTGTGTACTTAAAACTGTGTGTACATAGCTTGTATGTATCTGAATTTACAATCCATATGTTGGAGATGTGATTGTGTTGACGCTACGTATTATCATGTATGGTGGACTTGTAAAAAAGTTAAAGCATTTTGGATAAAAATATGGTGGATAATTCAAAATATTTTTAAAAAGAGGATAAACTTTACTCCTCAGTTGTTCTTGCTAGGTATAATTACAGACTGTACAGTTATAGAGATTAATTTGATTCTGAACTTAATAACGGCAGCAAGATTGTTGGTGGCGCAGTACTGGAAGAAAGAAGAATTGCCTACTATCCAAGAATGGACGTTAAAAGTAGTAAATTTAGCAGAGATGGCCAAAATCTCAGCATATTTGAAGGACCATTCAGATGAGAAATATAAGTTGGAATGGAGAAGATGGATTGATTACATTCAAAATAAATATTGGACTAAGAAATTTCAATTAGCTTATGAATGAACAAGGAATGTTATAATTTATCTAAATTTAGTTTAATAAAAGGGGAGTTAAAGTACAAGAGGGAGGTAGGATGCTATAGTTAATTAGCTTATGTTGTTGTTTGTTTGTTTGTTTGTTGGTTGGTTGGTTGGTTGGTTGGTTTTGTATGCCGCCCACTCCCGAAGGACTCCGGGCGGCTCACAATGTTAGTGTATGATTGTTAAATGTTTATACCCTGTATGTTGCTCTGGGAAGTTGGGGGGAGGGAGAGTTGGAGGGGGGGAGGGTTATGGGGGGGAGGGAAGGGGAAGGGGAAACATTTGTAAAATTTATTAAAACTTTTCAATATAAAAAAGCTGTGTTTACATAAACTAAGGCAGGGTTTTAAAATGATTACTTATTTGTTTGTCTCAGTGAGGGATTATCTCATTTTTGATACACTATTCTCTTTTATAATCTTTTTTTTTTACTTTTGATTAGGTTTACATTCATACCTGAATGAATTTAACAGCATTATAAATGTGGGGTGCTGACATAGAAATATAGCAGCATTTCAATGCTTTTATAAGGTATTTTGCTAAGAAAATGCAAAATGTTTTGGGGGCGAAACGGACAAGGTGCATCAGCAAGAAACATGAAATCCATTAAAATCTCTGAAATATTAGCCTTTCAATGCTAAGTGGAAAAACCAGCAGGCGTGTCCAGGAAACCCTTGTTGCCCGTTAGCAACCTGTCTCATGCTGGGTTTCACTCAGCTGTGATGATAAACCTAACGATCTCCTTTTTAGGGGGCGGTCAGGGGAATAATTAAATGTTCAGCATTTGCTGCCTCTTGGATGAATATCTTGAAAAGTTCCTAAGCAAAAAGTGTTCATTCCCTCAGTTGTACAAATGGAATACAAGTCGTCCTTGACTTAATGACCTTTTGTTTATTGATTGATCAAAGTTATCAACTTTGGTATTGGATCTGGGTACTTGAGAGACCGCCTGCTGCCAATTACCTCCAACAGACCGATCAGATCCCACAGATTAGGCCTCCTCTGAATTCCATCCGTCTATTGCATTCTGAGGCCAGTTGAGCCGAGGTGGCGCAGTGGTTAGGGTGCAGTACTGCAGGCCACTTTAGCTGACTGTGATCTGCAGTTCAGCGGTTCAAATCTCACTGGCTCAAGGTCGACTCAGCCTTCCATCCTTCCGAGGTGGGTGAAATGAGGACCCAGACTGTGGGGGCAAGTTGCTGACTCAATTTGCTAAAAAATCTGTAAACCGCTTAGAGAGGGCTGAAAGCCCTATGAAGCGGTATATAAGTCTAATTAATAAATAAATTAATAACTAAATATCTTAAGGACCATTCAGATGAGAAATACAAGCTGGAATGGAGAAGATGGATTGATTATATTCAGAATAAATATGGGACTAAGAAATTCCAGATAGCTTATGAATGAATGACCAAGCAAGGATACAATTTGCTTAAAGTTAGCTTTACAAAAGGGGAGTTAAAGTATAAGTGAAGGTACGATGCTAAAGTTAGTTAGTTTATTTTAGTGTATGATTGTTAAATGTTTATACCCTGTATTTGCTCTGGGAGGTTGGGAGGGGATGTAAGATTGGGGGGGAGGGAGGGAATGGGAAAGGTATACAATTGTAAAACTTATTAAAACTTTTTAATAAAAAAAAAAAAGGAAGTAAAATCTACTGCCTTGCTTGGTGATAGAAGTTCTGGCCCCAATTGTGGTTGAAAGTTGAGGACTATGTGTATGCAATAGTCAATACTCTACTGCCATAGACATAATCCCAGAATTTTTAATAAATTTTTCCAGTGAAGGTAGTGCACTAGAATCTCTGCCATTGTTGAAGGCATTATGGAATCTGATAAGAAAATATCTCTGAAACGTTGATACAACTGGTCATGGATTGTCTAATATTATTTATATGTATTAGTTAAATAAATTGGTTTACCTTTGCTGTCAAAAAACATACTGTCCTAAGGCAGATATCAGTTCCTCGCTGAATGCTAATTTATTGTTATAGTTATAGGATATAATAACAGAATATTAAAAGGCTATTCAAGTTTCTATCTGTCCCATCTAAATCAAATCAAAGCAGGGTTATTTGAGTTTCTTACCATTTGCCTCCATCCCTGGATTGTGTTAACTTTCCAGGATGTCTCTCCTTAATGATTCTTCTATTCCTTTCTAAAGGTCATCTTTAGATTCTTTGACATTCGTGCCCCATCCTCCTATGAATAGAGATATTGTGTGTGTGTGGAGGGGGTGGAATAGCTAAAGGTGCATTGGTGAAGATTACATGAATTACTCTTATAGGAAAAAAAATCAACACAATCTGATTATCAACAGATAGTGATATGAAAAAGGCAATATTTAATAGTTTTTGACATTGTGGTAAAATGCAACAAGTAAGATAACCTCAATATAAAAAATAATTTATTATAAGATTCAAACAAAAACTATCTGATGTTAAAATTGTATTTCACTGTTAAATTTGTGTCAACCAATCAGTTTAATGAACTGAACTATTGATTATATTGATTATGCTTGCTGTAGCCACAATATTAAATAAAATACATGGAAGCTAGATTTCATATGTATATTTATACGTATGAGGAATAGAATTTTAATAAGTGTTCCTTGCAAACTATATTTTTTCTTTCTCCTCTCCACAAATCTCCTTTACAATAAATTGTTTTGCCAAGTGTCAGTGATCAGATGCCCAGACAATTGGTTCTTGCGGATCCAGAGGTAATGAACACTCCAGTGAATAAAAATATTTTAAGATTTATTATTTAACGGTAGAAAACAGACTTAAAACCTTAACATAAAAAGCATTGCAAACTGAACAAGATGATACCCAAATCTCTTATAAGCTGTCCAGAGCTCTTTAACAATGACAGCAGAGATACCCCAAGGGTGGCCAATTTCCACAGAATTCGCTGTTAGGTTCTGTGCATAAAGAACAACAATCCCAAGGTTTTTAATCAAAACCTGCCACTATGACTTCACAGCCCTGCTATTGTCCTGAGATTGCTGGATCTGACTTTGACCGGATGGCAGATGGTTTTAGGATGGGAACTGAGACTTTCACAGGTTTGCAATTATGTGAAGATTCTTTTCTTATTCAGCAAAGAAGAGTGAAAATATGCAGGTTAGCTCAGAATGAATTCTAAAGTTCTCAACAGTTCTTAATATGAAGGAGAAATCAAAATATGTCACTATAAACTTCTTGAAATAACAATGGTATTCTGAATTGCCACTATAAAGGTCCCACTGTTTCTTTGAAGCATGTAAAAGCCAGCACCAAAAAAATATATATCCATTAACAGAAGCAATTGAGCATCATTTGATAATCATGCTGTAACTCACACAATTATCAAATGTGCCTTTAGATATGGGATTATATTACTTCCCTGAATCAAGAAGCTGGAAATAAACTAAGGCTGAATTAAGAGATTGAAAGCAAGCATTTAAAGACTTAATACATGGAAATGGAGGAGATCAGAAATGGCAGCAAAACAATGGAAGAGAGCTTTGAAGTTTTAAAGGCTGGGTGCACAGTGACATATCACTGATATTTCAGAAATATCATTGATATTTCTGTTCATTTTATCCAAATGGGGCAGGAAGAACAAAGCTTTTTAGAACCACAGTCTCCAAACCAACTTGTCAAACCTGCTGCCAGAAGTTTTTTTTTTTTTTACATAGAATGTAGGTAGGAAAGAATTTGCAAGTGCAACATTGATAATAACTCTGCTTTTTTAAAAAAAAAATCTTATAAAATATTTACCTGTTGTGCTTGCTTCGGCAGCACATAACACTAAAATTGGAACGATACAGAGAAGATTAGCATGGCCCCCGCGGAAGGATGACACGCAAATTCGTGAAGCGTTCCATATTTTTAAGTTTACCCCTCAGTTATTTTTGTTAGGTATAATTACTGATTGTACAGCCGTAGAGATTAATTTGATTTTGCATTTAATAACTGCAGCTAGATTGTTGGTGGCGCAATACTGGAAGAAGGAAGATTTGCCTACTATTCAAGAATGGACATTGAAAGTCACAAACCTAGCCGAGATGGCTAAAATATCTGCATATCTTAAGGACCATTCAAACGAGAGATTTAAACTGGAGTGGAAAAGATGGACTGATTACACTCGAAATAAATATGGGACTAAGAAATTTCAGATAGCTTATGATTAAAGGCCAGGAATGATATAAATTGTCTAGAGCTAGTCTAGCAAGGAGGAGCTAAAGCTCAATCAAAAGATGTTATTAACTATCTTTTTTTTCTTTTTAAGTGTATTTTAGATTGTTTTTGTTAAAGATTTATACCCTGTATTGGTTCTGCGAAGTCTGGGTGGGGGAAGCTTGGGGTGGGGTTGGGGTGGGGTTGGGGGGAGGGAAGTAAATATTTGTAAAAGTTTGTTTTTCAAAATTTTCATTAAAAAAAATATTTACCCGTTTACTTGTAGACAACTGAAGTAAAAAAAAAATCTGTGTAATAGTAACCTGATTTCAACAATATTTTGTTTCTTCAGCTGTAAGGCCAAACAAAAAACAATAACTTTTCCTGGGTCACTAGTAATTTTACTCATCAGTGATTCTGGTTTCTGATTATTCATTAGGCTTTGCTCATTGTAATGATAATATTGTCTTTATAAAAAAAATAAAGATTATAGTGTTGAACAGATGTACCTCCTGTTAATTTGTATTAGGCTGACAAGTTCCTGGGCACACGAGGTGTTGGAATAATTTGCATATAGAAATTTCCCAGTCTATTTCATTATTTTAAAAAACTCATCTGAGATTTTTAAATTTTGCAATGTTTCAGTGCTCTTCATATTTTACCTGCTACTCCGCTCCCCCCCCCACTAAAATTATAATTGAATACACGTTTATATACTGTATGAATTCCAAATTTACTAGATCAGCTGACATTGTGCAACAAGAATAAAAAATTTAATGTATAACTTCAAAGAATTGCCCAACTATTTCTAATCCATATGTGCTATGTGAATATCACTATTGTAAAGCCGCCGCTAGATACACTTGTTCCTGCTGTCCATTTCCTCCTTGAATCCTTTTCACAGGACAGATTACAACCAATAAAACAGTCTAAAAATAATATGAAATAATATAAAATAATATAAAAAATCAACAATAAAATCAAAACAGAAAAACTTGGCACTGCAGCATTAAAAAATCTTGGAAAATATTCCATATAATCAGTGGTGGGATTCAAATAATTTAACAACCAGTTCTCTGCCCTAATGACCAGCTGGGTAGGCATGGCTCAGTGGTCATGTGACTGAATGGGCGTGGCAACTTGATGTCACTCACGTCGATGGGCGCTTTGCCTTACCTGTTGCAATGTAATAAGGGTTAACCGGAGAGGCAGTTTCTGTAAGCAGGGCAATAAAGATTAGGCTAGAAACAACACCAGAATGTTTCCTTCCTGCCTTCCTTACAGGATTAGCCCTGTAAAGAGGAAAAAAACAAAATGAGATTTCTTCCAACAACCGGTTCTCTGAACTGCTTAGAAAGTTACCAACCGGTTCTCCCGAATAGGTGCAAACTGGCTGAATCCCACCACTGCATATAATGCTATATAAAAAAAGAGGTTCTTTCAAATTTAGTCCAATTTATTCCTTAATGTACTTCCCCCCCACCCAAAAACAAAACTTCTGCTGTTGTCAAACATGTCCATGATGGGACCATTAAACAGTGCCCCACTGATCATCTTAGTGGCCAGGAAGGACAGCCCCTTTGGGACAAGCTCAGCTAGTGGCTCCATAGTCACACTTGTCACTGCTTCCTGGATTGCGATTTCCATTTTTTTGCAGGGACAATCTGGTTCTTGCTTGGGCCCAGTACAGCTTCTTTTAAGAGGTGCCAATGGCACATATGTCAACAGTAGAACTGAAGCACTTTGCCTGTTTCAGATCAGAATAATGCCCAGTTCTAGAATAGGTGATCCTATTAATTGCTTCATCTTAGGTTATATAAAGCTTTATCCACTACTCTGTAGATGTAATTATATGTGGAAAGGAGCTTGGGAGACGGGGCAAAGAGAGGCTGCTTTTATCTGAACAGTGAAATAAAAGAGATCATAGCCTACAGATGGATATTGAGTAGGGCAACAGGCTCAGAAAGGACCCTCCTTACTTTCCCTGGGCTATAAAGGAGAGATAGTGGGGGGATTGTATTTTTAGACTTGCAAGATTCTATTAAGGTAGCCTTACAATGAAGTAGAATTAGCTTATGAGGTTATTTTTCTTGTCTGATCTACCTGGGAAAGCTGACAGGATAACACACTATTGTGAATATCTTGAACTAGCAATAGCAATAGCAGTTAGACTTATATACCGCTTCATAGGGCTTTCAGCCCTCTGTAAGCAGTTTACAATAGCAGTAGACTTATATACCGCTTCATAGGGCTTTCAGCCCTCTCTAAGCGGTTTACAGAGAGTCAGCATATTGCCCCCAACAATCTGGGTCCTCATTTTACCCACCTCGGAAGGATGGAAGGCTGAGTCAACCCTGAGCCGGTGAGATTTGAACCGCTGAACTGCTGATCTAGCAGTAGCCTGCAGTGCTGCATTTAACCACTGCGCCACCTTGGCTCAACTGGCCTCAGAATGCAATAGACAATCCATGAAGCTGTTTCAAAGTCAGTTTACAGAATCAGCATATCGCCCCCCACAGTCTGGGTCCTCATTTCACCCACCTCGGAAGGATGGAAGGCTGAGTCAACCTTGAGCCGGTGAGATTAGAACCACTGAACTGCAGATAACAGTCAGCTGAAGTGGCCTGCAGTACTGCACCCTAACCACTGCGCCACCTCGGCTCAACTGGCCTCAGAATGCAATAGACAATCCATGAAGCTGTTTCAAAAGGGGACTAATGAGGAAACTTGATTGTTGTTCCTGCTACTGCTGCTGCACGTTAATTGCAGTGCTTGGAGGGCTATCAAGGGATATTGCGTAAAGAGCACATCCTCTTTTCATACTCTGTATCAAGAGCAACACTCCATCCTTGAGAATACTGTCAGCCCTGCAAGGTAGTCCAGACAAGAAGCACACTCCAAATTACCAGTTGTAACTTTATTGTAAGGTCTACATTAACAGAATTTTGCAGGCCGGAAAGTACATTTCTCACCTCCCCACTTGCCTTTCCAGCCCAAGAAACTAGGGAGAATCACTTCTGAGATGTTTCCCATGCCCCCACTCCTTCGGTGGGCTCAGCTGTTGCTTATCTGACTGTTGCCGGGCAGCCTTCCCTGTCTTCCAAGGTCACTCCCACATACCACTACAGTTACCAACACATGAATCACCAGCATCAACGCTCCTGTTGAATTTTTTTTTTTTTTTGCTTGTATTGTAGTATTTCATAATACATGAAACAACAAAGTGGAGTGAGTATACAGCCATGAAAGAGCTGAACACTGAAGGGAATCGCTCTTTGTTGTTTATTTTTTTTTATTTTAGAAATTATTGTCGTTTAAATTGTATTCAAGAAGTGTGGGATGCAGAACAGAGGTGGGTTCCTACCAGTTCGCACCTATTCAGTAGAACCGGTTCGTCAAATCTACCGAACCGGTTAGAAGAGTTTCCACCAGTGGACCCGGAAAGCAGGCCACACCTACAGAAGAGGTTCCAAAAATTTTTTGAAACCCACCACTGGTCCTTGGATATGATTATTCTATACTATCATGCTCATATTTATAAAACTCAGTGCCTCTGTGAAAGGTAAGGATGACTACTGCATTTGTGGTGCAATCAGAACATTGCGTGTGTTGAAGTTGTTTTAACGCAAACCAAAGATGCCTTTTAAAAAACAACTTTACATCATATTCTTATGCATGTCGGTGCTGTGTGTGAGGTAATTTAAGGTGGTTCTGACAAGTGTCGTCGGCATCTTCATATCCGGTCACATGGGCGGCAAGCCACTCCCATCCGGTCACATGGGTGGCAAGCCACTCCCACAAAGGAGGCCACACCCACAGAGTAGGTTCAATTTTTGAAACCCACCACTGATGCAGAACCACAGTATAATAAAGTAGAGAAACAAGAAAATATGCCACTTGCAATTCTCTATACTTCTTATTCCAATCCTAAACTCATATGTCTCTTCATTCTTTCCATGCCTTGAGCACTGCAGTCAGCATCAGAGGTTGCCACAGAACCAAAATCTCTCTTGTTGAAAGACAGTCTAGCATTTACTTATTGATTAAGTGCTATCACCTACTCATCTCTGTTATCACTGTGCTGAGTTCCATGGGAACAGATAACATTATATTACATAGTAACAAAGAGAACATTTTAGTCTGGTGACTAAGATTACAAAGAATATAACATGACCTCAGCAAGGAACAGGAAATCAGACATCACTCCAATTGTCACTTTAAAAAAAAACTGGTCCCTATCTCTTCTCAAAGCTGATACCATACAAAAGATGTAGTAAGAAAGATTTGTTCCTGTTTTTCTGACCTTTTTAGCCAAACGTCCTAGCAATAAATGAAATACATGCTGTCTGAGGAAGGAAACGCTTTTTCAGCAATCCAGCTGGGATGTGTTACTTCCCCATTAAAAAGGGGGGGACGGAGCTGTGATTGATCATTTGTACATTCATTTGTCTAAAACTACAAAGGGCAAATTATAGACAGCATTAGGGAATGGCCTTGAGGAACAGTGGGGAGATCCATTACCAGAGCAACAATGAGACAAGCCCATTCCAAGAAACTAATTTCAGAAAAGACCACTCCCTAAATCACACAAAGATAAGGGGAATGAGCAAGGAAGTACTTTTAGACTTGCAAGGCTGTTACTTTAGCTGTTCTAATAAAAGTAGTTGTAGACTGATATGGCATTGGTTTCTTAGTCTGATCTATTCTCTAGGGCTGACAATTCTCCCTAATTTGTTCCTTCCTTTTTAACTCAGTTTTTATTTTAAAGTAATGGTGATTTGATTGAATTTCTAAACATTTTAAAACTCGCAGGTAAAACATGTCATATTATTTACATGCAACCGCAATTGATATATTAGGGGATTTTGCCAGTTTTGTAAAGTAAGCTGTACTTGTTCTGCTCTTCTGCAGGATAGGGGTGGAGATAAAGCAACATAATATATTCTGCAAAGTAGTTGTTTAGTTTCCTGGCTTAAAGGGGATATTTTTTAGAGAAAATAAGATGCAAGACAATTATCAAAACATCATAGTAATTCCTCATACAAGCAAACATTTGCTTAGGATATTCCAGAGAGTAGAGCATATGGAGGAAAATGCAAGTAAACATAAATGATTCAGGAAAAGGCAATGAGGCATGGGATACATTACTAACAAAGTGGACAGAAGGACAAGAAAAATGTAGAGAACAAATTTAACTTTGCTTTATTTATCAAAGTAGGTCCTTTGGCTGTGCAGACGTGAATTGTGGAATATATTAAGCATAGAAGATGCTGAAACATCTTCAGAATAAGAAGTGAGAAAAAAAGATGTATATTATCCCCCTTATATTTTGAATATATAGTGAATATATTTTATAAATGATGGTAGAGATAAACTTGGAAGGTGAAATATTACCAGTTTTGGATATGCAGATTTCCAAATATTTCTTGTTAGCTAAAGGTAAAGAAGACTTAGGAAAGCTCAATATAAGAATTAAAATGGGAAGTGAAAAATCTAGCTTAAAGTTAAATATTAAGAAGATAGAAGTAACGTTAATGTTAACTGGCATATCCAGTAAACTTAAAGTTGACAGTAAAGAAATTACTTTCTAATTTTAGAAAGACAGGCAATTACAGATTTAAACAAAGATGTGAAGGATTAGGATATTTCTATGATAGCAAATATTAGAACATAATGGTCTTTTCAAGCTGGACAGTGAGAAAGAGTGGAAGAAAATAGGTCCCTTTGAATTATAGATCTGGGTATAGTTATTAAGAATACCAACCTACCAACCAATTCTTGATCAAATAAAGATTGATCACACCCCTGAAATGTTCATCATCAAACAGAAATTCATAATTTATATAATTTAGAGATATGTTAGTGGAAGGTAAAGGATCAGAAAAAAATCTCTAGCAAAGTTGAAGGATGTTGAAGTGGAATAGAACAAAATATTATGAGATGGGATCAAAGAGGTTCCTGCACTATTCTTGAAAGGACTGCAGGAGGTTGCATGAGGCAGGTTGAGATGGCAGCATCCCTGCAGACATCAGAAGCTGAACTTGACTCAATAGTGCCAAATTAATGTGAGTGAGATGCTGGGGAGCTGAAGTTTGTACTTTATTGAAAAGTCTAGAAGTATTTTTTTAATGCAAGCCTGCAAATTCTTAGACATCTATACAGGGCAAGCCTTGGTACAATTGCTGTCTGACATGCAGTTGCTCAGTTGTTTGCTTTTTGGTTTGGGGGTGTTCTGACCCCCTCCTCCGTCCAATAACAAAAGCCGAGAGAAGCTTAATTAGAATGTACTTTAATAGCACGACCAAAATCTCGGTGGCTGAAAGCCAAGCAAACAAACAGATAAGGACCTTGGCAGCAACTCAGACAAACTTTGGCAGCAACTCAGACAAACCTTGGCAGCAATCCAGCCTGCCAAGTTAATTACAACAGTTCTCTTTAGTCAATGTGTTGACTTCTGCAAGAGGGGCGTGTCCACAAGTAGTCTTTTTTACAGTCTGGAGAGGACCCTAATGACCACCAGCTGAGCGCAATTACCTACTGTAATTGCGTAATTGTTCCTGACGCCTAGTAGCTCTTCGATGGCGTGCATCCAGGAACAACTCACTGCTGGCTTCTGGATCACTCTCCTTTGTCTCCTCCCCACTGGTCCATGGCTCAGGCGCCACCTGGTGGCCAACCAGTCTCTCTGCGCCCTGCTCAGAGTCGGAACCCTGTCCAGGGTCCTCCACATCTTCCAGAGCCGACGCATCGGGCCCCTCGCTGTTGGAGTCTGGTGGCAGCTCCAACGGCTCCTGCTGGGCCACAACAGGGGGATAAGATCAAGTGTGAGGAATTAATATTCTCTCCTGTATTACTGCAATGCATAACTCTGTTTCTTATTTGAAGAATGGATTCTAGGGTTAAGCTGTAAAATGAACCTATTATGACAGAGACAAAGGAATCTGAGGGAAATATTTATTGAATAGTTTCTGCTTTCTCAAATGGTGCTTGAGTTGATTAGCAATAATTAAAGAAAAGATAATCACAATTAAACATAAATAACTAAATTGAAACAGTCAAACACATCAATTAAAAGACACAAAAAGCACCCACTTGTGATAGTCTGTTTGGCATAGAAACTAGGAGACCTTGAGTTCTAGTCCTATCTTAGACTCAAAGCCAGTCTTGGGCCAATCACTCTCTCTTAGCTCTAGGAAGGAGACAATGGTAAGCCACTTATGAAAATGCTTCCAAGAAAATTGCATGCACTTGTGCAGGCAGCTACCAGGAGTCAACAATAACTTGGACACACACACACATACAAACACATACTGTACGTGTCCTTTCAACAGCATACAAACCAGTTTAAAAATACTGCTTGTAAAAAAGTGCTTTTGCATCCTTACATGCAGCAATAGAAAGGGGAATAACCTGACAATCCTTAGCAGTTTTGAGACTCGGGGAGCAGCCACTTAGAAAGCCCTTCCTTGTGTTTCCATCTATTATTCCTCCATGATGGCAAAATCAGGAGAAGAGTTTCTTCCAAAAAACTTAAAGTTCCCATTGCTTGTCTGGGATACTAGAGTCTTTCAAATAACTAGTCCTAAATTTCTAGTGTCAGGGTTCCGACTGATGCCCTAATTAAATTATGAACCTCAAGCCAAGCTGCAAAAGAAATCTAGTTATTTATTAGGAGCTTCATCTTGACACAATCCAAGTGAAGACAACTCTGACCCTGCCCCCCCCCAAGGTGTGTCATCAGTCACATTCCCCAATAAGTAATTTCATGGGTTGTGGAAGTCACTCCTGGAGATGACCTCGATGTTGCCAGCTGGAATGTGCTTTGTTTTGACTGAAATGCAAGTTGCTTGATGCAGCTGCGAAGCTCAGTTTTCCCATCCCCCTGCCTATGGCAACTCAAGAGCAGGTCAAGAATGCTTCGCGAATTGACACCTAGAACTTTTATAGATTATTATCAGCATTCTGACATTTTTTCCTTAAAAAGTACTATCCAGAAGAGTTGCTTCAACAAAGGATTTATTATTATTCTTATCATTTGTCTATTTCATAGTGTGAACACAGCATTCTCAACCAAACACATCAAGCATAAGACAATATTATATAGAGCACACTGAAATAGTTCAATATAACTAAAACATGGTGAGATCTGACACCATTATTTCTGTCTGATCTTGTAACTGGATAGGTTAGATAGCACATCTAATCACACATACACACACACACACACACACACACACACACAAACACACTTGATCTTCATAAATCTCTATATCAAAATGGCCCTTTGTTTTTCCAAAGGTAAAGCTAAAATACATACAATAGATAGAGTATCTGGAGAAGGAACAAGGTGGGACTTGAGAACATATTGCATCAAATTGCTGTTTCTTCATCTGCCTTTTTGCACATTGGGCAATAGTATCTATTCTTCCTTTCCCTGCGTCAAAAGACATTTCTCACAAAATCCACACCTATTATTTACCAAATGCTCACCACTGTTTCTAAGATAAAAGAAGAAACTATGTTTGGTAATAGAACTTCCATTTAGCACACATAAATTGCCAGATTTAATCTCTGACTTCTTTGTCGAGTCTAGGAAAGGTTCCTGCTTTTGACCTGGAATAGTATTGTCAATCAGTTCAGAGAAGAAAATTCTTTTTGTAAAACATGCAACACTCTTTGTCACAGATGATGGAAAGTTGAAAAATTTATGAAGAGGATAGCTTAGCCAAAAGCCATCTTAAAACTGCTGTGCGCTGTGTTTCTGTCATGGAGTAAGAAATAAAGCAATGGTGTGGTATACAAATTAAAATCACATTCTCAGTGTATCATTTTCCTACCCGGCAAACCTATTGCAGACTTCCATAAAGTTAATTAAGCCTCCATACTTTAAAAAATCATGTACATCACTTAATAATAATGGGATTGTACCAATATCAATAATAATCTAGTATCAATAATAAAAGGCCTCTTGGATGTAACCTGCAAAATTACTGGAGCACCACTTTAATACCATTGGCATTGACAAATTCACCATCAGTCAATTGCAAAAGTCAGCTTTAATGGAAAAACTTATATCCTGCAATGATACCTCGAACACTGTCAAACTTTAACGTCTGCCTATGCTAGGTCCTTGGGACTGAATAGGTAGATAAAAATGCCAAATCCAATCTTAACATCTGACTGACTATATGACAAACAACAACAACAACAACAATAACAATAACAATAACAACAACAACAACAACAATAATAATAATAATAATAATAATAATAATAATAATCAGCCTGAAAAAGTCACCGAAAATCAGATGGTCAAGATCTTGTGGGATTTCCGTATACAAACCAACAAAATACTGGCGCATAATACACCAGACATCACACTGGTTGGGAAAAATAAGGTCACAATCATAGACATCGCAATACCAGGTGATAGCAGGGTCGCCGAGAAGGAACATGAAAAAATCGCAAGATACCAGGACTTAAAAATCGAAATTCAACGACTATGGCACAAACCAGCAGTGATGATTCCAGTGGTAATTGGCACACTGGGTGCTATACCGAAAGCACTGGAATTACATTTAAAACAGTTAAAAATTGACAAAATCACCATCAGTCAAATGCAAAAAGCCGCACTGCTTGGATTTGCATGCATATTACGAAAATACGTTACGACGTCCTAGGCCCCTGGGTGGGGCCCGACTAGTAACCAATGCCAAATCCAGCGAAACAACTGGCCGCTGTGATACAATTGTATAATAATAATAATAATAATAATAATAATAATAATAATAATAATAATAATAATAATAATAGCCAAAGTGTCCAGTTTATTGATATCGCTGTTCCTGGAGATCCCAGAGTCGAAGAAAAGGAACAAGAAAAAATAATGAAATATCATGACCTGGCCATCAAAACTACGCAGCTATGGATGAAACAGTGATGCCCATTGTCATCGGGGCACTTGGCACCATGTCCAGGAATTTTATAAGATACATCAATAAATTGTAGCTTCTTGCCCAAAACAGCTGGAGTACCACTTGAACACCCTTGGTACTAACAAATTCACCACCAGTCAATTGCAAAAAGCAGCTTTAATTGGAACAGCTTACATCTTGTGACCATGTTTCTAACACCTTCAAACATCAACACCCTACTCCAGGTATTTGAAAAGGACTCAAAGGGTGGTTAAAAATGCCCAATCCAGTCTGAACATCTGACTGACTGTGGCACAAATCATAATAAAAACATCTGCAAATTAGTTAGTGTCAGACTTGGTCTGTGTTTGGCTATTTGGGGATCAAAATGAGTGATATGAATTTGTCAGCAGTAACTTAGCAATTACTTAGTATCACACATCAATATCCTTTATTTTTTTTAAATTTATTTATTTATTAAATTTATTGTCCACTCATCTTACCACAGGGTAAAACGGTATAATAAATATAAGTTCATTAAATTTATAACTGCACTTCTTCCCATTATATAAAGTAAAGGGATGCTGCCACTGTCCTGCAAAATTGCACAATTGTCAATTTTGGATGGATTTTTCTTTATATAAATCAAGATGGAGAGCACAGCACTTAATACAACTACACTGAATTGTAGGTCTTGTTTATCCATTCCATTTATTTCACTTCCTTACAGCAATTATTGGATTATTGATGAAAGCTGTTCTCTAAAATCTTTTCTCTCCCTATCACTATTTCACAAAATACATACAGATATACTCAGCTGAGCTCTTCTTGGAATATCCTACCTGTTTGTTGATAATTGTGATGATAATTACAATACAAAAACTGATCTCTATGTTGTCTTTGTAATCTCAATTGGTCCTATTTCTATTAGACTGTTCAATACAATTCAAAATTAGAACAGCTTAATACAAACTATTTAATACAAAGGGCAAATATACCGTCTAAAAACGCTGACATTTCAGGTTCAAATCCTTTCCCTGCCATGTTTCCTAGGTAACTTGAACAAATCCAGTTTCTCTTCCCAAATTAGTACTCAATAACAATTACTGTTACTGAAATTGGCTTAACAAAGCAGAAAAACAAGCCAAAAAAAAATATTTGCACCTTTTCTTCTCAGCAATTCAGAACACTTTCTTCTCTAGTACATATCAAGTTGTTTAATTCCATATGCTGCTACAACTACCAAATACTGTCAGACTGTGGGTAAAAATCAACCAAATATTTGAATATTTAGATAATTTTGAATGACTTTTTAATAAGTGAAATTTATTGGAGAGAATGCTAGAGGCCTCCAAACCCAAAGTCAGAAGCTAATCATCAGTTTGATTATGGCATAAAATTGCTGCATAGTCTCTAGTAACTCTGGACAATGAAAAGCTAAATAAAAAACTGGACATTTTTTTGAGAGCATCTTTACATCTCTTCCACACTCTCTGGGATCTTGGAGACAGAATTAATTGCTTTTAAAAAAAAAACATGGCTCCTGATTGTCAAAGGGAGGGGAGAACACTAAAAGAGGCTGGTACTATGTTTATTTCAAATTATGAAAGCCGCAAAAGTACATCTATGGGTAGAGAACCAGGAAGGGAGTAAACATGTTTGGATACTTTTCTCCTTTCAAGATTTTGTGTTCACAATGTCTGTGTGTTTGTGTGTGCGAGAGAGAGAGGGAGGGAGGGAGAGAGAGGGAGGGAGGAGAGAGAGAGAAAAAGGGATGGAGGGAGGGAGAAAAACTATGGGGATTTCAATATGCCTATATTTATTTTATTTATCAGATTTTTTTTATTACCCATGCACTGCTTCCCAGAAAGAAAGAAAAACGAAAATGCTACCAAAATGGAATGGAGTGATGGAGCTAGAGTGCTCCTACCAAGCACCACACCGTGATTTGTGGGGGCAATTGTGGGGGGTGGGATGATCACAAAATGGTATTGGGAAATACATTAGGATTCTGGCAGGTGAGCTATCTAGCTGTTTGTTTGTTTGTTTGTTTGTTGTGTTTGATATTGTTTATTCCCTTAATGATTCAGAAAGAGAATTAAAATAGCAGGCATTCCAAGAAAGCAGAGGTTACACATCAGAGGTGGGTTCCTACCATTTCGCACCTATTCGGTAGAACCAGTTCATCAAATCTACCGAACCGGTTAGAAGAGGTTCCACCAGTGGACCCGGAAAGCAGGCCACACCTACAGAAGAGGTTCCAAAATTTTTTAAAACCCATTACTCACACAAACACACACACACACACACACACACACACACACACACACACACAGAGATTGACTGACTGACTGACTGACTGACTGACTGACTGACACAGAGAGAGAAAGAGAAAAAAAGGAAGAAATAAATAAAAAAGAAAGAAAAAGAGTGAGAGAGATGAAAGAAAAAAGGGACAGAGAGACAAAAGGAAGGAGAGAGAGAGAGAGAGAGAAAGAAAGAAAACACATGGCTGGCAAGCCACTCCCACCAGTCACATGGCCAGCAAGCCACTCCCACAAAGGAGGCCACACCCACAGGGTAGGTTCCAAAAATTTTTGAAACCCACCACTGTTACACATGATTCAAACAATGGCTTTTTAAAACTCTGAAAGTATAGGAAGCATTAAAACAATTAAAACAGTTGAAACCATGAAAGGTGGATTATTACATATAGTTTGAAAAACTTTCTAACTGTAACAAGGAGGAGATTTTGCTTCAGCTGCAGTGGTGGCTTGTTCTACATTGTGGTCCTTATTGCAGAGAAAGCAGAACCAACTCTTGCAGGTAAGGATTTGTAAAAGGTATTCCACTGGTGATCTGTGGAGTGGATTGTATGGGAGTTGGTGGGCCTGTAAGTCGCTTTGGTTTGCTTTCACTGCTGATTCTTAAAGAAAAAAAAAATCCTGAATGTAGAAGATTTAATTTTTTTAATGTTTTTCTTCAGTGCTCCATGACAATGGTTTCGTTAAGTGATTTGCCTTAACTACAGCCCATTTTTCTTTGCTCAAGGTTAAGCATCTTTTTTCCCCCACAGAACATCCATTTCTAATTTCAAAGGCTAATATAATTTGATTGAAACATCTGCAAGAAAGCATCCAAGCTCAGAGAGCACCAAGGATCCTTCATTTCAATCCTGATCTACAGATATTCTCTTTTATTGCTAGTAGAATCTTTGCAGCACTTTACAGAAGAATGGCATCTCTGAGTGTCTTGTTTTCTTGTCACCTTGTTTTCCTGAGAGGAAGAATCGGTGATAAAATGGGTGCACACAGACAAGATGTTTTCTAATTTGTCCAGGAGCCTTTTACTTGTACTGACACTTAAGCCTCCCAACACGAATTTTCAATTTTACCTCAAGAATGTACTTTTTGAGAAACGTGATGAAAGCTCAAATGACTTCTATGTGGAGAGTCTCTTCACTAGACTTCTAAGGCTACCCCGAATTCAGCTTGCTTTTCCATTTAAAAATGAGGTCAAAATATGACTTTGGTAAAGCAAAAATGTTTTTCTAAGGGAAAGACTTTAGTGCAGTGGTAGTCAACCTGGTCCCTACCTCCCACTAGTGGGCATTCCAGCTTTCATGGTGGACGGTAGGGGTTTGCTGTAACTCGGCTTTATAAATTTTATAAAGTAAAGTTACTTCTCTACTTTATAAATCACTATTATTGTGGAACCGGTGGGCAGTTAGAAAATTTTACTACTAACAGAGATACAAAAGTGGGCGGTAGGTATAAAAAGGTTGACTACCCCTGCTTTAGCGTGGCACAACAAAACTGCGCTTGTCAAAATAGCGGTGATAAAACCGCGTTGCTAAAGCCACGGCGTCATCACCGTGCGCCAACACCGCCGCGACAACAGCGCGGCGACAGAAGGGCGCTTTAAAACAGCGCAGCGGCAGAAAGCCGATTTAAAATAAGTAAGGGTTAGGATTAGGTTTAGGGGTTTGCTTTAGGGTTAGGTTTAGGGTTAGGTTTAGGGTTAGGTTTAGGGTTAGGGTTAGGGTTAGGGTTAGGTTTAGAGTTAGGTTTAGGGTTAGGTTTAGGGTTAGGTTTAGGGTTAGGTTTAGAGTTAGGTTTAGGGTTAGGTTTAGGGTTAGGTTTAGGGTGCAGAAGGCGCAGATTTGCCCTCCGCCCTTATGTCAGCGCGGTAAGGTCGCATTTGCTTTAGCGATTCGGATGGCGCGGATTAGCACTCGCACTTATGTCTCTGCGGACAAGGGCTTCGCGGTATTGTGGTGGAACCCTGCTTTAGTGCTTAGAAAGTTGCCATTTTAGGGACGTATTTATTTCTAGAAATAGTCATGTTTCCAGGCCAATCAGAAACCCTGTAGCAAATGCCTGTTACAATGCCACAGTTTTTCAGGTTCAGCTATATTTAGACATCATGAATGCAAATTCAAGGCAATTTGAGAAGGTGCCGTGCTTCCATGATTAAGTCAAGGCTAACTTAAAAATGATAAACGGCGAGGCTTCCTTGGCACACTGCCAAAATACTATGAAAAACCCAAGTATAAACAGTAGAAGAAAACAATAGGAGAGCTTGCCTATGTTGTATGGTTCCAGGAAGAAATGAGAGAAGGCTCTCTAAAAATAGAGCTGCTGTTGTCCTGATAATATTTCTGGGGATATTCAATGAAGCCAGGATAGCCTTAGAATTTCCTTAAGATTCCTCTGTAATCAAAATATAATAGCCGTATTTTCTATTTTAATATGATGTTTTTAGTGACGTGTCAGAAATCACCTCCCAGAATTGCTGTATGAGGAAGATGGGCTAAATGTGACATAAAATTAAAAGAAAACAAAAAAAAACCCCTCCCCAAATAAAGCAAAATGGGGATGATTTGGGGAGAATGTATTTCATAGACTTTTATAACAGCAAGATGAATTCCTGGCATAAATCATTTCTGGATATCACTAAACGGAAAAGATGGTAAGGTAATTTCAGAGCTTAAAACTGTGTTTTTAAACAGGATAATTAAAAAAAACGCCTCCATTATGAGAATATTTGCCTTCACTGAACTTCCAATTTGCTAAAGCTAGTTAATGCTAGTTAGTGACAGATGAATGCCAAATATTGTAGAATAAGATCTACCTTGAAAAATGAGCTGTAAATCTACACAGTCAATTATCAGCAATAATCTATTCATCTTTATAAGCTATTGAAATGCAGACTTCCTAATGTAATATAGAAGATAAAAATTGCCAAGAGAGATCTAAGGTATGGCTTTGTATTTGATCATACCTATTTCTGTGGAATTCTTCACATACTTTTCTAGAAACATGATGCTATTAAATGACACTTACCTACAATGCAGGGGTGGGTTTCAAAAATTGTTCGAACCTACTCTGTGGGTGTGGCCTCCTTTGTGGGAGTGGCTTGCCGCCCATGTGACCGGATATGAAGATGCCGACGACACTTGTCAGAACCACCTTAAATTACCTCACACACAGCACTGGCATGCATAAGAATATGATGTAAACTTGTTTTTTAAAAGGCATCTTTGGTTTGCGTTAAAACAACTTCAACACACGCAATGTTCTGATTGCACCACAAACGCAGTAGTCATCCTTACCTTTCACAGAGGCACTGAGTTTTATAAATATGAGCTTGATAGTGTAGAATAATCATATCCAAGGACCAGTGGTGGGTTTCAAAAATGTTTGGAACCTCTTCTGTAGGTGTGGCCTGCTTTCCGGGTCCACTGGTGGAACCTCTTCTAACCGGTTCGGTAGATTTGACGAACCGGTTCTACCAAATAGGTGCGAACTGGTAGGAACCCACCTCTGCTACAATGGCAATAAATGTATAACATTTTTAAAAGCATTGCTAAAATGAGTGTGGATGTATACTGTATAACAGGAAACTTACTCCATTCTCCCAACATAGCACAAAAGTTTGTAGCTGCATGCTGTCCTTCGTTAGCTTAGCATTACAAACCTTATATGAATGATTTAATTTCAGTAAGATACAATATTGAAATTTGTACTTTAATAACATAATTTAAGAGAAAAAGATAGATTGGGATCAGCATTTCTTTCAAAAATTGATTAGAATTGTTTAGTGCAGTCAAAGCATTCGGGTAAGCACCAAGAAAGTATCCAACTAAGTTTCCAATATATTAAATATTGAGGTAGTCTAATTAAGCCCTTCACACATTGAAATATTTACTTTGGTTAACTAATGTGATTGATGTCTCCATCTGTATGCCCCCCCCCCAAATGGATCGTCCAAGGACATCTATAGAATTTTCCCATTAAAAAAGCAAAGTAGTTAAGAATTTCCTCATTTATATTGTGTGAGCTTCAGAAAAGGGAAGGATAAAGTTACAGAAGGCAGTGATTACTGTTTTTATTGTGGCATTCATGGAAACTTATAAAAATATAGCTTCCTTCACAATGCCCAGTGTACAATGCGTGAGATAAAGTAGCTAAAGGTACTTTTGTAATGTCAGGTAACATTTTAAACATTGATTCATTGATTGATGTTATTGGGAACAAACACAGCACAACTAGGCCATTACAACTCTTACAGTAGATGGTTATTTCAAAACGATATACAAAATCATCTCACATCTATACTGTACGTCCATCTAATATTTATTAACTCTTTTTAGTCAACCATCTCTTTTCCTAATTCATTTGAGTGCACCAAAATATTTCCCTCCAAACATTCTCACTGTCTTAACATCTCCTTTTCTAGGACACTTCATCCCATCTTTGGGTTTCTTACCTTAGATCAGGGGTCTCCAAACTTGACAACTTGTGGACTTCAACTCCCAGAATAACATTGCTGCCTGAGTAATTCTGGAAGTTGAAGTCCATGGGTCTTAAAGTTGGAGAGTCCTGTCTCAGAACAAGACTGTACAAACTTTTTTGTATTGAGGGAAATTGGTATAAACCTTTTAAGTCTGCGTGGAGAGTGAGCCTAGGACAAGGAATGGGTAGCATCATTCAGTCTCTTACAAACTGTTCCCTTTTCTTTCTTACGTCCATTTCTCTCTCCAAAACTGGCAAAGAAGAAACATATTGTTGTGATGTACTGTATATACTCGAGTATAAGCCTAGTTTTTCAGCCCACTTTTTGGGCTGAAAAAAGCCGCCTCGGCTTATACTCGAGTCAATGAAAAATTTGCCCGAAATGGAGGAGAAAAAGGGGCGGGGCCATGCCGCTGGGTGAGGCTCGTGAATGGCCCGGCGCCCCTGTGAGTTTCCCCTCCCTCTGTGTCAGTTTGCCGCGCAGCGCGCACCGCACCATCCCCCCTCCTCACGTTCTAATGTAATGCAGGGCTGTCTTACGATTCCCCTTCCTCCCCCTCCTGCCGCTCTGCAACGATGTCCCACCTCCTCGTTATGGCAAGCAGCCACATAGCGATGTCCACCTCCTCTGGTACAGTGATCCAATGATAGGAATCACTGTGCCGTGTGTCATAGGAGGCGGGACATCGCTCCCGCGGCTGCACGGGACATCATCATCACAGCGGGACATCAGCATCATGAGGTGAGTGAAGTATTTCATTGAATACACCGCTAGTTTACTGTTTTTCTTTGAAATAAATATTCAAAAACATTATTGGTATCTATTTTTATTTTTGAAATTTACCGGTAGCTGCTGCATTTCCCACCCTAGGCTTATACTCGAGTCAATAACTTTTCCAGTTTTTTGTGGTAAAATTAGGTGCCTCGGCTTATATTCGGGTCGGCCTATACTCGAGTATATACGGTAGTTTAAATTGATCTTTGGTGCCAGGATTCTGAAACTGTGCCCTTATTATATACAATACTTACGGTAATCTGCGAAACAAGACTTTTTAGTGTCTGAGATTGCAGGAGAAAAGCCTCATATGGTTATCTCAGCTGGTGTAGCCTTGGGCATCTAGTCCTCATTTTGTCAGACAAAATGTGCTGTTTGGCAAGTTAAGTTCAATTACTGCGTTTATATTGACGTGCTGCTGAGCTAAGATACCACACACTGAGCATAATCTAAAATAAGATTAAATTTGAGTTGGTTGTAGAAAGAAAACATCATCTAAACGACCTGTTTTTCACTTTAATCTACTTCAGAAGTACAAATGTAGAAAGAAAATGTAACATCAGTTCAGCTGCACCTTCTAATTACACTAAAGTGCAGTCATTGGGTACAATACCAACTAAACTGTCATTATTAAAGAAAGCTAATTCTTTTTATTTTACTTTCGTGAAGAGAAAAAAAATCACAAATCTAACTAACCTATCAAATATTTCCCTAATTCTTCCTTCCTGGGGAAAAAAGAAAAAGTTATGCTTATGAAAAATAAATGAAATGGATTTTTAAAATAGTAGTCAGCTGCAAATTGAATAGCATCTGTGAATTTATTTAGTTATGTTTATCACAGCAGACGTTGGGCTGGTATCTAATGGTTTTGTTGCTGTAAGAAATCTTTTGTATAATCTCAAACATCCGTGTTCCACAATGTGATTATAAGAGTGTAATTGTTCAATTGTCATCTCTTGTTCTGCCTGGCTACAATTCTTCAGATGTCTAGAGGGGGTTTTGTAGCCAGAATATACAATGTACTAGTTTTACTGGGATTCAGCTTCTGCCAATTTGGTAACAAATTGAGTTTTTTTTTCTCATGTGAGTGGAGTATTCCCACATATATATTAAAAGGCCCCGAACTTCTGAAATTAAAATTAAAAGGTTTTGCTTGATAAATGCTGCAAGATGCAGAATTTTACCACTGTATGCCAGGATGTTATTCTGTTCACATTCGCAGAATTCATTTCCATTTCTAGCATTTCCAAGAGAACATCCAACTTCAGTCTTAAAGTTATGGTTACTGCTAAAATAATTCTTCTTCATCATAGCTCTCCCCCACCCCAGTTTTTTTTCATGAGATTGAATATGTAAAAAGGAAATAAATACTTCTATTTTTATTCTTTTTTGACAAATAAATAAAAAATTTGGTTCAACACACCTGTATGGCACACCTATTTTAGACTTAGTTCTTGTTCATACTTTCAAATTCCAGCTCAACCCCTGCTACTATTTTTAAAAGGACACAAAAATATAAGTTATAAAACAATTCAATATTGCCTCTGAAGACTGATAGACTTCAATAAACATTGCTAAACATGTTTGGTGTTTCAGCATATAATATTTGCCCTTCAGCGTTTAGATTTTCAAGTTGTTTAGATAGGATATATTCATTTTAGATCTTCATTTAAAAATTTGATTCCTTGAACTTTTTTTTATTTGACTTTTTGACTAACACTTTAACTTTCAATAGCCAATTTTTATTTTGTTTTTTTCTCTCAATATGTAGCTTAGTCTATTTTATTTTTTCCTTTTAAAAATGTTTTAGTACCATATATCTCAGAAGTGCTGCTAAGTATGTGGCTTTTAAATATATATATATGTGTGTGTGTGTGTGTGTGTGTGTGTGTTTATTTGTGCTGATAAATAAATAAAGGGAGACTAGTATAGATCTATTTCAAGCTATTTAGCTCTCATCAGCTAGCCATACCCTTACTGGGATTTGAACCTGGCTATATTACATACTAGGCAGACTTCTTAGCCATTAGGCCACAGGCTCTTATCCGTTATCAGCGAAGCCAGGGTGAAAGGTATCTATTAGATTTTTACAACCCCTGGTAAGCCCCAATTATGGGAGGAAGCTAACTGCTTCCATCATCTGTCAATCGGCTCGTCACAAGAGTCCATCACGACAGAAACCCAATATTTTTACTGTTGCCTTTGTTATATTTGTGTTTTTTTATTTGTGCTGATAAATAAATAAAGGGAGACTAGTATAGATCTATTTCAAGCTATTTAGCTCTCATCAGCTAGCCATACCCTTACTGGGATTTGAACCTGGGCTATATTACATACTAGGCAGACTTCTTAGCCATTAGGCCACAGGCTCTTATCCGTTATCAGCGAAGCCAGGGTGAAAGGTATCTATTAGATTTTTACAACCCCTGGTAAGCCCCAATTATGGGAGGAAGCTAACTGCTTCCATCATCTGTCAATCGGCTCGTCACAAGAGTCCATCACGACAGAAACCCAATATTTTTACTGTTGCCTGTTGCCTATATATATAATACTTTTTTTAATTCAACTGCTATCATAATAATAGAAGTTAAAAGAAGATATCAGTCTGGACTTTATGTAGCATACAAAGTATATTCATCAGAAATTACTTAAATTACAACTTTCAAAATTGTGGAAAATAGTGGTGGATCTGATAGAAAGATTGAGATTGAGATTTATTAGATTTATATGGCGCCCTTCTCCCAAGGACTCAGGGTGGCGTATAACAATTAAAAGAAACACATAATATAAAAGTAAAAAAAAAATTAAATGGAATATCCCAAACCCAATTAAAATTGACAATACATTTTTTTAAAAAAATTCAAATTAAAATTAACAGTGATCAATACTTTATTTTGTTTTGTTCAGGCCAGGCCGGCTTGCTGGAAAAACCAACTTTTTAGGGCATGTCGGAAGCACCGGAGGTCGGGGATTATATGAAGCTCCGGGGGCAGCTCATTCCAGAGGGAAGGCGCCCCCACAGAGAAGGCTCTCCCCCTGGGGGTCACTAGCCGACACTGTCTGGCCGACGGCACCCTGAAGAGGCCAACTCTGTGGGATCGCACTGGACGGTGGGAGGCTACCGGTGGCAGTAGGTGGTCTCGCAGGCGATAGAAGAGAATATTTGTAACTCAGGTTTGAACTGTGAGGTCCTTAGTGTTCTCTGAGTTTTGTTATTTTTTTGCAGACATTTCATGTGCATTGATGATGTTAGATAATTTGATAATAAATATCTGCAAGAAAACAACCTAATTCAGAGAGCACCAATATCCCACAAGGATAAATCAGCTAAGAAATGTTTCAGTTGATTCTAGACACAGTCAGTTTTTAGTCCGTGAATGCAGATAAAGTTGATTGTATGTCAGCATAGAAAATGTTTTCTCCCAACTGAAACACCTAGAATTTCAGTTACTGAATTGCTTGAGTAAAATTTAGCATATCTGTAATATAGGAATTAGTGTTTTGTCATAGTGATATACATTCTCCGTACCATTTTTCAAATGCTATAAGATGTTACAGATAAAGTAATGCATGAAATAGCCTTGACAAAAGAGGGACTGTTTCTTGAACAGCAATAGCTTGAGAGATAAATATGTTTTACAATATTCTGAGCAAGTTAGCTTCTTGTTAAATAACACATACAACACTTAGAGTATGAGGAAGAAGGAATAGTAGAAATCTGGATAAATTATGAATGCTAAAGTTAGATAAGTCTAATTTGACAAATAAATATGCAGGAAATCATTACAAAACCTGTAAGAATTGAAGTTATTTCAAGATGTCTTTTGCTCAGAAGTCAAAAACTATTTTAAAAGGCCTTAGAAATATAACATGATGAGTTCTGTGTTTCAATAGATTCTGCTAACTAGCAGAGGGGAAAATGAGGCTGGAAGGACAGACTTCACTGCATTTAAATTATCTGTGATGAAACTTGAGAGACAGAAAGTTTCATATATATATATATATATATATATATATATATATATATATATATATATATATATATATATATATATATATATATATTTCATCTGCTGTGAAAAACATTGGAAGCTGCTTCGTTATACCTTTATGTCTTTCTTTTTATCATTTGCTTTCTTTCTACTTCTGTTTAGAACATAGAAGATAGAATAATAGAGTTGGATGAGAGCTCGGAGGTCTTCTAGTCCAACCTGAAGACCTTATGCCAGGGGTGCCAAACTCATGGCCCACGGGCCGGATGTGTCACGCACTGCCCATTGCACACACCCAGTTTAGCGAAGGGGGAAAAAGTTGTGATAGGTCAGATGATGACAATGTGATGCTGCAAGTTTCATACCCCCTGCCCTATACCATTTCAAACAAATGGCTGTCCAATCTCTTTTTGAAAGCCTCCAGTGATGGAGCACTCATAACTTTTTTGTGCTTTGGAAATAATTTTAGCCCCTCATCTTTGTAGGAGACTCCTCAAATATTTGAACAATACTATCATGTTACTCCAATTCTACTTTTTATTTGACTAGACGTACCCAATTCCGATAACCGTTCTTCATGCGTTTTACCCTCCAGCTCATTTTTGTTGCTCGTCTCTACACTCTTTTCAGAGTCTTAACATCTCAAAAGTCAAAAAATAAAGCAACAAGAAGCAGAAGAAAAAAAATCAATCCGTTCACTTTAAGAGGAGAAATGGAGAACGTGACGAGCATTTCAATCCACAAAAAATAGTTACAATGACAAAGGGAAAAAACAACTTTCCACAGCGATCCCATTGGGATTATTTTCACCACTCAGTTCTTTTGTTTAAGGATCAATTTGGCTTTAAAGAAATATTTCTTTGGGCAGTCTTTAGCAAATAGAAAAAATGCCTCACTAGATGGACTCACTTTATCTTTTCACTTCCTTCCTTCCGGAGCGTCCCGACTTCATCAGCCTAGGGGCTGCCTGTTCATCGTGGGCTTGAAGTACTTCCCTTGGGTCTATCAGGGATTTTGCGATATCCCTGAGACCAGCAAGGCTTTGTCTTCCTGATCACCATCTCTATGGGACAGTTTAGGTCTCAATGGACCCTCCAGCAGCAAAAGTGTCAACGGCGGTCTCAGAGTATTGAGACCACACGTTGTAACGTCGCGACGTGGCTCCTGCTTCCAGAACGTCATATGATCTTGATTTTATAACTCAGTTAATTTAGCCTAGAATTGCATTGGCTTTTTTGGCTGCTGCTACACTCTATTGGCTCATATTTAAGTGATTCTACACTAGGATGCCAAGATTCCTCTCATAGTTACTGGCATTAAGCCAGGTTTCACCTAGTATATACCTATATAGTTGGTTTTCCATGTGCAAGTGTAAAACCTTACTTTTATCTATGCTGAATTTCATTTTGTTAGATAGGACCCACAGTTCAAGTCTGTCAAGATCTTTCTTGATCTTGAGCTTGTCTTCTGGGTTGTTGGCTATTCCTCCCAGCATAGCGTCACCTGAGAATTTGATGAGTTCCCTTCAATTCCCTTGTCTGGAGAGTTTGTGAAGACATTGAAGAGCATTGGGCCTAAAATGGAACCTTGGGGTGCCCCACTGCTTACTTCCCTCCATGTGGATGTAGTTCTATTGAGGACTAAACATTGAGTATGATTTGCCATGATTTATTTCTATATAAAAATGTGTGTTGATCAAATCTTGTTAGTTTGGAATATATACTGAGAGGGAAGAGTGGTTCACAGTTGAGAAGAATTCTGAATGAAAGCATAAGAATTGAATGTTTGGGAAATGGTTTTGTATTTAGATGGTCTAGTCCTACCTGTCCCTCATTGCTAAACAATTTTTTAGCTTCATCAGTTTCAGCTTTCTGTAAAATGAGTCCTAAAATTATTGGAATCTTTACCCAGTTTCTAGATACTGTATTTTTATTTCATTTCCTTTGTAGGGAATTGCAGATGAGGCAGAGTGCTCTTCATCCTTTCAAGAGTTGACAAAAAAAAATCCCAGCATGAAAACTTGTATCCCCTTTGCTGATCTCTGTTCTAACTCAATTGCCTCTATTTCCAGGCACAGCTAGTCACCTGACTTTTCTTTTTAAGGTAATGGATGTGAAAGCCTAAGTGTTTATATATGTTTTGAAGCTGCCCAAAGGTCTATGAAGGTTTTGGAATAATTAGGAAATATTACATTAATGTTGGTGGTATTGAGGGCTGCTTAAGCCTCTCTCTTGTATGGGCTACAGATAAGATGAAGGCAACATCATGTGTACCAGTGGTGGGTTTCAAAAATTGTTCGAACCTACTCTGTGGGTGTGGCCTCCTTTGTGGGAGTGGCTTGCCACCCATGTGACCGAATATGAAGATGCCAACGTCACTTGTCAGAACCACCTTAAATTACCTCACACACAGCACTGGCATGCATAAGAATGTGATGTAAACGTGTTTTTTAAAAGGCATCTTTGGTTTGCGTTAAAACAACTTCAACACACGCAATGTTCTGATTGCACCACAAACGCAGTAGTCATCCTTACCTTTCACAGAGGCACTGAGTTTTATAAATATGAGCTTGATAGTGTAGAATAATCATATCCAAGGACCAGTGGTGGGTTTCAAAAAGTTTTGGAACCTCTTCTGTAGGTGTGGCCTGCTTTCCGGGTCCACTGGTGGAACCTCTTCTAACCGGTTCGGTAGATTTGACGAACCGGTTCTACCGAATAGGTGCGAACTGGTAGGAACCCACCTCTGATGTGTACACATCAGAAAAAAATATATTGCCAGGTTTTATTTGTGCTGGAGAAAGACTGAAAAGCAACAATACCAGCCCTGGGAATGAGGAGAGAAAGTGAGGGTCATCAGTAACCCATTCTTCATGTGGTCATTGTGATTGATGGAATGATCTACCAAAAGCCCTGTTAATTAACCATACCTTTGGTCCTCCCCACTGTAATACATTTTGGAACTCCCTTATTTGCTGTTTGAATGCCATGATTCTTTCAGTGGTGTGGTATAAGGTATTCCAAATGCTGCAGAAGACATAATTTCCTTTGTTTTAATGTACAGGTGGCTCTCTATACTGATTCCTGGTTTGGATTTCTAGGGTCTTTTAAAAGCACACAAAGGCACAGAGCATCTTGAGTTGTTCCAAAGGTCGGTCTAGTTAAATTATCCCTCAGATGCCATCCCAATAGAAATTTACTGCATGTCTTATATTCCACTGACAAGAATGTAGATGTAGTCACTTTTGCCTCTAGCAAAGGCTATCATGGAGATTCTGCATCCACTTTGAAGTTCCACAGTGTTTCCCTGGGGTTCATTTTGAATTCCTATCAATTTTTGTGTCTTCCTTCACTGGAGGGCACTTGAAACTGTCAGTATTTTAACAATAGAGAAGCAAGTTTCAGCATATGCTACCAAGTTCACACTTCTGCATGCAGTTAACTTTCAGTGACCGTCTTCCTCTTAATATTCAAATACAGTGGAATGCTTTAAAAAACTTTAATTACATATTTGAAAATACAATGAACTTTAAAAGGTCTTACTGAACAATACAATAAAAGATATCTTCAAATACGTATGAAAATACACAAAAAGTATCTTTGACCACTATATCCTTCCATGCCCAGATAGGATTAAGAACAAAGGACAACAAATTGCTTCTCTGCTGAATCCTCCTAAATCTCCTAAGAGTGCATTGGAAGTGAAGATGTGTTCCACCCAGTGGGATCCTACCGGTTTCAGGTGATCGCACGATTTGCGATGTACTCTTAAAGTACATGGGGGGGGAGGAATAAGGCGTAATAAGCATTAGGAATAAGCCCTAATGCTTATTTTGGAGCCCCCAAAAATAAGACCAGGTCCTATTTTGGGGAAAACATGGTATATTGATCTTATATCTTTAAACCCTTTGAATTTGTTAAACAAAATATAGAATACCTTTCTAAAGGTATTCTTTATTCAGAAAGAATGAACACATCACTTTGTGATGTTATGCAATTATAAGACAAAAAGCTAAACTCAGCAATTAAGTTTCCAAATTTCAGGACTGTTCAGTTCATACAAATGTTTGTCCATAAAATTCTTGACAGCCATCACTTAACTTTTAGCTAACATTACAGAAAGGAAACGATATGCTTGACATCCAAACCTTTTCTTTATGACAAGATCTATGACTTTTTGGCTTCCAAGATCTGCTTTTGAGGTGACCTGCACTCAGATTTTACTGATTGTGGCTTCCATTAGCATATTTTTGACAGCTATTGTATCTCCACCAAACATACAAATGCAATCCGTCCTGATATTTGTTTCTTGCAGCCATAGAGCCTTGTTTCCACTACTGTGCTTTTCTTAGTAGCAGAGATCTCCAACTTTTCAGGATTTGGAATTTATGCCATATTAAATTGGAATTTAACAGCATATCAGAGGTTCTCTCATAAAAGGACCGCATTGTCAATATGGCCAGTTAGAGAATTGTAAGCTATTAGAAAGCAGCTAGTAAAATTATTCCATGCTCTCTCTCTGGACCGGCAGAATATTTTGCTCTCTCCTTATCTTATGCCTTTCTGTTTGCTGGTCTGGTGGGCTATTTCAAAAACAAACACCAAGTTTATTTTTATTCTCCAAGCTTCTAGAGAATATGCAGGACCAAGAAGCATTAATAAACACATCATGAGCTTTGGGGTCCATATTTGCTTCTCTCCTGGTTTTTTTTTAATATTGTGTAGCACAGAGGTGTCAAACTCACATCATCATGGCAGCATTATGTGATGTAGCGGGACTTTTTTCCCCTTCACTAAATTGGGCATGGGTGTGGCCAGTGAGTTTGACAGCCCTGGCCTAGCATAATTGGGCTGCAAAACCTCAGAGACTCACTAGAGGGCAGCAACATTTTCTGTGTCCCTTTGGTTTTACAGCATAGCTTTAGCAGCCCTAAATGAAATAAAACTTGGATGTGACATGTAGTCAAATGGGAGTTGAGCTATGATCTCCATAGCTAAATTAGAACCATAGGATAATTGTTGTGGCCCAGCAGGAGCTGTTGGAGCTGCAAACAGACTCCGACAGCGAGGGGCCTTATGAGTCGGCTCTGGAAGAGGTGGAGGACCCTGGACAGGGTTCCAAATCCAAGCAGGGCGCAGAGAGGCTGGTTGGCCACCAGGAGGTGCCTGAGGCATGGAGCAGCGGTGAGAGCCGAAGGGAGTGTGCTCATGACATCAGGCCTTGGAGTAGTGACGAGGAAACAAGGGAGGTGGTCCTGGATGCCCAGCAACACCGGGCAGATCGACAGAGAAAACAGCTACGCAGTTACAAAAGATAATTGGACCCAGCTGGTTGTAATTAGGCTCCTCTCAAGATTGTATTTAAGGAGGGACTCGGGGAGGAGTCTGATTTGCAGGATTCAACTTCATTCTTAATGCTGGAGAAGCTGTTATCTGTATCTGTCGAAGTCTGAGTTGCTGCCAAGGTTCTTATCTGTTTGTTGTGCTTGGCTTTCAGCCACCAAGGTTTATGTTTATGTTTATGATAATAAAGTGCTGTGAAATTCCAGTTAAGCTTGTCTTGGCATTCGTTACTGGATGGAGGAGGGGGTCAGAACAGATAACTATATGGTGAACCTAAGAATTCCAGTTTTATGTGAATATGAGATAGAATGGACAAGCATGGAAAGATATGCTGAGGTAGTCATATAATATGATTTTAAACCATAATTTGGACATTTACAATATAACTTTTGTCAGCTGATGGAACATTTTCATTGTTAATAAGAACTTTATCTTTACCAGCTTCTGAAGCAATAGCAATAGCAATAGCAGTAGACTTATATACCGCTTCATAGGCCTTTCAGGCCTCTCTAAGCGGTTTACAGAGAGTCAGCATATTGCCCCCAACAATCTGGGTCCTCATTTTACCCACCTCGGAAGGATGGAAGGCTGAGTCAACCCTGAGCCGGTGAGATTTGAACCGCTGACCTGCTGATCTAGCAGTAGCCTGCAGTGCTGCATTTAACCACTGCGCCACCTTGAAGAGACCCCCCAACCTAAATTTAAGTAATTTCAATTATATCTGAAGGGCTGCAATTTCCTATCAGTTTCAAAAGCATTTGGTAAGTGGCAATAGATTATTGTTGTTTCTTTTTCCTCCAATAAGTATGTACTTTTTGCTTTTAGACTGAGGCATGAATTGGTACAACCTGTCATAGCTTCTGCCTTCTTCTTGTTTGACAGATTCAGAACATCTGGAAAATACTCTTTCTTTCTTTTTTCTTTCTTTCTTCCCTCCTCTCCCCCCCCCCACCCTCCAGTCTTATCTGGAATTGCAGCAAATGTGTATTTCTTTCTGACTGACCATTTTGTTAAGCTTTGACTGTTTCAGCTTGGAGACTAAGCTCAGCTGAGCAGTCTCTGAACTTTTAATCTCTGCTGCTCATCATTGGTATTTGTGGCCAGAGAAATTGTCTAAAATGTATGATGGTGCTTTGAATCTTTGCTGTAAATGTGAACAAGATGAAGGGAGTTTTTTTCATGTTTGGGGGGGAGATGTAAAAATAGCCAAAATTTGATTGAAACAGAACTTTTTTATTTTTCTTTAAAAAAAACACACAAATATGTCATCATTTGTCAATCATTAAGACATTGAAGTACAATTTTTTTTGTGTGTGCCCCTCCCTCCCTCCACCCCCCCACCCCCCCTCCTCCTTCCCCCCCCCCCCCGACTTCCTAGAACCCGTACACGGTATGGATTTTTAACTAACACAGTCTAAAATCTATTGAGAAAAAAGAAATTAAGAAATTAATGACATTCTAGATTGACCTTAGCTTCTTCTTACTGAACTAACTTTTAACAGTTTAAATCATTTCTGATCTTAAGATAGGCTAACTGGAATTTCTTAGTCCCGTATTTATTTTGTATATAGTCAATCCATTTTTTCCAGTCTCGTTTATATATCTCATTTGAATGATCTTTGAGATATGCCAATATTTTAGCCATCTCGGCTAAGTTTGTTACTTTCAATGTCCATTCTTGGATTGTAGGCAAGTCTTCCTTCTTCCAATATTGCGCCACCAACAGTCTTGCTGCAGTTATCAGGTGCAGAATCAAATTAGTCTCTACCACTGTAAAGTCAGTACATATACCTAGTAAAAATAACTGAGGAATAAACTTTATCCTTCTTTTAAAAACATTTTGCATGACCCACCATATTTTTATCCAAAATGCCTTAACCTTTTGGCAGGTCCACCATATATGATAATATGTAGCATCGAGAGAACCACACCTCCAACATTTAGGCTGTACATTCGGATACATAGAAGCCAACTTTTTAGGATCTAAATGCCATCTATAGAACATCTTGTAAAAATTTTCTCTCAGATTTTGAGCTTGTGTAAATTTCACATTTCTTACCCAGATTCTTTCCCATGTATCCAACATTATTGGTTCCTCAATATTTTGAGCCCATTTTATCATACAATCTTTAACTAATTCTGTTTCCGAATCCATCTGTATTAATACATTATATATCCTCTTTATATGCATTAAGCTTTGATCTCTTATTTGTTTAAACAAATTATCCTCAACTTGGATAAAACCAATTTTTTGATCTATTTTCCACCTAGCCTGTAATTGCCCATACTGGAACCATGTTTGAACTACCTTCTCCTTTTTTAATACCTCTAAAGATTTTAATTGTAATACTCCCCTTTCCGAGGTAAGAAGCTGTCTGTAAGTAATTCTGTCCTGTTTTTGTGCTATATTCATATTTTCAATTGCGTGTCTAGGAATTGCCCACGTGGGTATCTTGTCATTTAATTTATATTGGTATTTTTTCCAGACCCGCAGTAAAGCATTTCTTAAAATATGACTTTTAAAATTCTTATCCAATTTTTTGTTGAATAACAGGTAAGCATGCCAACCATATACCAGATCGTGTCCCTCAATATTCAATATTCTATCATTGGTTAAATGAGTCCAATCACTAATTATAGATAATGCCACTGCATCATAATATAGTTTTAAATTAGGTAGTTTCAATCCTCCTCTCTCACGTACATCTTGCATTATTTTCATCTTTACCCTCGGCTTCTTTCCTGCCCACACAAATTTGTTGATACCCTTCTGCCATTCTAAAAGGTTCGCATCTTTTTTAAGTATAGGTAACATTTGGAAAAGAAATAAAAATTTTGGTAAAATGTTCATTTTCACTGCCGCTATCCTACCCAGCAAAGATAAGTGCAATTTCTCCCATTTTTTCATCTCTGTCTGTATGCTATGCCAAAGTGGTTCATAATTATGCTTATATAATTTCCCATTTGAAGTTAAAATGTTAACTCCAAGATATTTGACTTTTTTAACTACCTCGCATCCTAGCATCACTCCTAATTCTTCCTTTTGTTTAATATTCATATTATAGCTAATATTTTGGTTTTTCCTAAGTTTATTTTAAAGCCAGACACTTGACCATATTGATTAATCGTATTCATTAAAACTATACTGGATTCCTGCGGTTGTTCCAATATTATGACCAAATCATCCGCAAAAGCGCGGACTCTATATTCTTGCTGCCTAATCTTGATCCCTTTTAAACCATCCAAGCCCCGTATTTTATTCAACAATATTTCCAAAGTTATAATAAACAATAATGGGGACAAAGGACAGCCCTGTCTTGTACCTTTTCCAATTTGAAAAGAGTCTGTTAAACTTCCATTGACTATGATTTGTGCTGTTTGCTGTTGGTATATTGCTTTAATTGACTGTAAAAAATTATCTCCTATCTGCATTTTTTGCAGTATCTTCAGCAGAAATTGCCAGTTAACTCGATCAAAGGCCTTCTCAGCATCCAAAAATATAAACGCAGCAGGGATCTGGTTGTTCTTTCCCAAATATTCTAATGCATTAATAATTAATCTGACATTACTTTTCATCTGTCTCCCTTGTATAAAACCTGTTTGGTCCGTATGTATCAATTGTTGAATGACCAACATTAACCTATTTGCTAATATTTTAGTAAAAATTTTATAATCTACATTCAGTAATGAAATAGGTCTATAATTTTTGGGTTGAGTAGTATCTTGATCTTCTTTGGGTATCAAAGATATAAACGCTGTCTTCCAAGATGGAGGGACTTTACCTTCCGTTTGAATCATATTAAATAATTCTCTAAGAGGTTCTACCATTTCTAACTGTAAGTTTTTTATAGTAAACCGCTGTCAAGCCATCTGTACCTGGTGCTTTCCCTGACTTTAATTGCTTAATTACCTGCAGGATTCCCCCGAGGTTATTGGTTGATTCAATTTTTGCCTGTGTTCTTCTCTAACTGAAGGTATTTTCTCTTTGTCTAAATATTTGTCTATGTCTAAACCATTAATTTTATCCCCTTTATACAGTTCTGTAAAAAATTCCCAGAAAGCCTTTTGAATCTCTTCCTGTTGAAACACCTCCTTCCCTCTGTAAATCAGTTTAGATATATTTCGAGTTTTCCTTTTTTTCCTAATCTGATAAGCTAACCATCTGCCAGGTTTGTTTGCATTACAAAAAGTATTGTGTTTTGCATATAATAAATTAGTAGCTACCTGGTCAGAGATCAACATGTCAAATTGAGATTTTAATATGTTAATAGCTTCCTTAACCTTTGTATCGTCTGGGTTCATTGTTAGCTCCAGCTCTTTTCTCTTAATTTCCTCTTCCAGTTCTGTTCGTTTTAACCCTTGCTTATTTCTATGTGTTTATTTATATTCATCAAAACTCCTCTCATATATGCTTTGCTTGCGTCCCATACAAATTCCATAGATGTACCCTTATTCATATTCAAAACAAAATATTCAGATAGTAATTTTTTACAATCATTAATATACTTTTCATATCTAAATAAGTTTTCATTCAATCTCCAAGACCTTCTTGCCTGCACTACCCTTCCCAACTCCATCCAAACTGGGTTATGGTCCGAAAGGACCCTAGCTGCAATCTTTGTTTTCTTGACCCTAGAAAGCAAATCATTAGTGGTTAGAATAAAATCAATCCTTGAAAGGGATTGATGCCTGTCCGAGAAGAAAGTGAAGTCATATTCCTCTGCATTTCTTTCTCGCCAAATATCTCTCAATTCAAATCATCCATAATGTCAAAGAAAGATTTGGGTAACTTTGCTCGCATCTTGGTATTTAGGCGGGAAATCTTCTTATCTCTCTTAGTGTCTATCACTCCATTCCAGTCACCCAATAGTATACAGGAACTATAGTCCCACTGTACTAATTTAGCATGAAGATTTCTATAGAATCTATCTTGCTGTTGATTGGGAGCATAAATTCCCAAAAGTAATGTCTTTTTCCCTTCTAAGATTAAGTCTAAAGCAATATATCTTCCGAAGGGATCTGCTTCTATTAATTCAGCTTTCATATCTTTTCTTAAGTATACAACTATACCATTCTTCTTTTCCATAGCAGAAGCTGCAAAATGTTGACCAAGTTTTGAGTTGATCAAATATTTTTGATCAGTTGACTTGATATGAGTTTCTTGCAAACAAATTACATCGTTCTTAAACTGTTTGAGATAATGAAATATTTTCTTCCTCTTCTGTGGAGAATTCAGTCCGTTGACATTCCATGTTAAAATCTTAGTTGTCATCTTTGGTTGGTTGAAGCATTTTTAGAGCTTCCTGCACGGCCTGTTTAACCTTAGGTCTAGCTCCTCCCACTGCTTCCAGATTTGTTATTGTAGTTCCTTGATCGATGGCCGATGATTGTTGATGCTGTTGCTTTTTAGCTTGTTTCTCCATACGTCTAGTAGTCATGCGGCTAGGTCTTGGTTCCATAGCACCTTGCACTTCTAGAGAAGAGAGATGCTCCATCTTGTCTGGTGGTTGTGTAGTTTGCTGTCTATCCTGTCCTTCTTGTGGTCTTTCTCTAGGTCCAGATGGTGCAGGGTGTCCGGCCTTCAATATATTATAATAAAATCTTGGGCTTTCCATACAGAGTTGAGGCGGTACCTTTGCTTATCAAATGTAAATATGATGCCAAATGGTGCATCCCATCTATACTGTATCTGACGATTTCTGAGTTCTTCGACCAAAAAAAGCGTAGTCTCTCCTGGCTCTTAACATTTGAGGTGGTATCTCTTTCAAAACAGCCAGGTCTTGACCGCCAATTTGAAGCTTAGTGTTATAAGACGCTTGCAGTACCATATTTCTAAGCTCTCTTGTAGTAAATATATAACTATGTCTCGAGGAAGCTGCTTCTGCTTTGCCAGCCAGGAGTTAACGCGGTAAGCTTTGTCAACTTGCCAGTCTTGGTTGGTCCCTGGTCTTCCCATCAGGCGGTCAAAAGCTTCCGATAAGATCTGTTTCAGGTTCTCCTGTTTCTCCTCACGCAGCCCCTTACTCTTAATGCGAACTCCATTTGTCGGTACTGTATCATAATAATTTCTTTTTCAGCATTTTCCACTTTTTGTTCCACCACCTCTGTTTTCAATGTCAAGTTAGCATTGGCATCATTAAGAACCTCTAGAGTATCTTCCATTCCAGAAATATGTTCTGTTAATACAGTTACAAGACTCAGCATGTCGTCTCTAATTTTATCAACCTTAGCATCAAATTTCTCATACAGCTCCTGTTTAAGTCCTTTTATTTCACTTTTAATTTCTTCTTTCATTTCTTTTATTTCCTCTTTTCTCTCCTGCTTTACCACCTCTCTATTATCTCTAAACTTATCTTCCATTTTAATTGTCTGTGCATTAAGAGCCTCGCTTAGATTACTCAGGAAAAATTCTTTCATTAACACATCCCCAGCAGGGGGCGTAGGAAGCAGAGGCTGCAGCTTTGTGCCAGGCACTGAGGATATGCCCCTGGAAGTAGAGGGTGACGACTTCAAGTTAATATTTGGTTTTGAGGCCATTTCAAAATTTATCTGCCTGCAGTTAATAAAACTCTATTGCCTGAATATGCAGCTTTAAGTAAAGAGGCTTTTATTTTGAAGTTTAAGACTTGGCAAAACTTTCAGTGAGTAAACATTGTAACAAGACCGTTCAGCAGATTCATCACCATTTAACTTCCAGATAAGCAAGGTTAATGAAGGAGTAAAATTCTTCTATTGTGAAACCAAAACATATGATAAGCAATCTCTTTTGTTTTGAATTCTTGTGAGGATTAACAAAAAGTGTTCGTTATTACCGGAGAAACCAGCCTGCTCGGCGCCATTTTAAAAGCCTCTAAGTAAATAATTTTTCGGAGGAGAAAAAGAAAAGAAGCTAAAATGTTGATAATTATTGTCCACGCAAACGGATTCAGCTCGTGATAAGATTAAATCAAACAAAACTTTGAACAGAGTGGGGGAGACCTACTTTGTCCTGCACAAGGCAGTTTGAAGTTCCCAGCACGGACAGCCGTTCTGCCTTGGGCTAGCCCCCCTTTCCTTGCAAGCACAAAAGCTGCAAAATCGAAGAGCATTTGCCAGCAAAACAGTTTCTTCTTTCCTTCTTGCCTGAAGGATAAGAAACCTGATAAGACGTCAGATGGAAGATCCTCTAAACAGGTACGTAGCCAGGAATTCGGAGGCAGCTGATTTTTTGCTGCCACCACCAGCAGGCTCCTCCCAGGAGTCTTTCAAAATAGCCAAAATTTGAATTGAGGATTCAAATGTATAGATTGGATTCAGTTTTAGATTCAAATGCATACACTGATTCAGAAGATTGTAAAAGTTAAATTTTAATTGAAGCTAAAGACTTTTCTCTTGGGAGTAAGTATAACCAATTTAAAAAAAAAATGACAGGGAATTTATTTATACATATGATAACTGCAGCTGCAAGACTATTATATGCTCGAAAATGAAAAGGTTCAACATCACCCCCAATGGAGGAATGATTGGTGAAGATATTGGAACTTGTGGAAATGGCTAAGGTAGCCCTCTTTGATTAGAGAAAATATCTACAGAAACCCCTTATATACTTTTTGCATAAAATGAGAGAAATGTTCTTATGATTTGTCATTTTGATGATTAGAAAAATAATTGGATAAGCCAAAAGAGTGAGCTTTCTTTTCTAAACTAAAGTGAGTGATAATTTTGTCATTGTATTTATATTATTGCAAGGGAAACTGGAAGTTTCTTTATCTTTCTTTCTTTTCTTCTTTACTGCTTTTTCTTTTTATTAGTCTGCATTTATGTTTTATGTTCTTTGTAAAATTTTCAAGAAACACATATTTAAATAGGAGGAGGATGGCGAGTGTTTGCCACCTTGAGTTATTTGTAAAAACAATAAAAGTGGGAAATAAATAAAATAATCTCTGCTGTTCCAAAACTAGAAAGAGATTTCCAGTACAGCTAACCTGATGTTTGCAGATGTGTTAGACTACAATTCCACTTACCTGTGGCAAGCCTTGAGCATAGCCACTGTAACTGGATATAATGGAAGTGGAATGGATAGGAGCAGGACATTATATTGAAATTAGCTGAGTCTAGCTTTGCATCTGACTAAACATTCAGGAAAACTGACCCTCTGCCCTAGAAATGGTAGTAGACTAGTTCAAGGACAGACTTACAGTTAGATGCCCATTAGGAACTCTATGTGCTTATTCTTTCATACCTGAGAGATTTCTAGCCACTTACTGTCACCTTTATTCTCATATACTCTTTCCCCGTGCTCTCTATAGTGTTTGAGAGATTCAGTGTGATGTAGTGAGTAAGGTTAGAAACTGGAAAAATTCAAATTTTAGTTCTGACCTGGGCACAAAGCTATCTGGGTGACTTTGGGCCAGAGGTGGGTTCCTACCAGTTCACACCTATTCGGTAGAACCGTTCATCAAATCTACCGAACCGGTTAGAAGAGGTTCCACCAGTGGACCCGGAAAGCAGGCCACACCTACAGAAGAGGCTCCAAAAAATTTTGAAACCCACCTCCTGCCACACAGAGAGAGAGAGAGAGAGAGAGAGACAGACAGACAGACAGACACAGAGAGAGAGAGAGAAAGAGAAAGAAAGGAAGAAAGAAAGAAAGAAAGAGAAAGAAAAAGAGTGAGAGAGAGATGAAAGAAAAAAGGGACAGAGAGACAAAAGGAAGGAGAGAGAGAGAGAGAGAGAGAGAAAACACATGGCCTGCAAGCCACTTCCACCAGGTCACATGGCCACAAGCCACTCCCACAAAGGAGGCCACACCCACAGAGTAGGTTCCAAAATTTTTGAAACCCACCACTGCTTTGGGCCAATTGCTTTCTCTCAGCCCTGGGAAGCAGACAGAGCAAACCACATCTGAAAAAAAAATTCCAAGAAAACTGCAGGGACTTGTATAGGCAGTGCCAGGAGCCAAAGAAGAACCAAAGACAGACAAGTAAACGGACAGACATAGACAGAAAAGCGGGTGGGGAGTTGAGAGCAAAGAGAGGTACAGACAATTCTTCCACTGATGACTATATTTCAAAAAACGGTACTGTAGAATATAGTCTAATTCAGATCTTATCCAGTTGGCCTTAATTTTGATACTCCCACTATAGCTGTATATCAGAGGTGGGTTCCTACCCGTTTGCACCTAGTTCGGTAAGAACCGGTTCGTCAAATCTACCGACCGGTTAGAAGATGTTCCATCAGTGGACGTGGAAAGCAGGCCACAACCTACAGAAGAGGTTCCAAAAATTTGTTGAAACCCACCTGGTCCTTGGATATGAGTATTGCTACACTATCATGCTCATATTTATAAAACTCAGTGCCTCTGTGAAAGGTAAGGATGACTACTGCGTTTGTGGTGCAATCAGAACATTGGCGTGTGTTGAAGTTGTTTTAAAAACGCAAACCAAAGATGCCTTTTAAAAAAACAAGCTTACATCATATTCTTATGCATGCATGTGCTGTGTGTGAGGTAATTTAAGGTGGTTCTGACAAGTGTCGTTGGCATCTTCATATCCGTCACATGGGTGGCAAGCCACTCCCATCCGGTCCATGGGCGGCAAGCCACTCCCACAAAGGAGGCCACACCCGCAGAGTAGGTTCGAACAATTTTTGAAACCCGCCACTGCTGTAGATCCATTCAAACATTACAAAATAGGGTGCAGATTGCCAGGCATCAAGCAAGCTGATAAAACCAAAGAGCAGATGAGGCATCCAGGGCCTGAGTCATGAATTCTGGGCAAACCTCCTGTCTTAAAATGGCATATGGGGAGAAGGGTTGCAGATGTCACTTTGGCTCTGTGCTGTCGTCAAATGGGCTTCAGGTTGCTGGCCTGAAAAGCAAGTGCTGTGCATTGTTTCTTCATGAGAGCAGCCTGAGGCAGGAGTCACTGTCCTTGGGAATATTCTGCAGGAGGAAAGCGGAAAACCTTTCTCATCCTGGTCATTATGAATGACACTAATCTAGCTTGCTCCTACTGTTATATCTTTCCCCTGTCTTCAGCTTCTTTTGATTTTAATGACTTGTATAACTGCTTTCCTTAGCAGTTGGAAAGATTTCCAGCATTCTGGAATGTTTAGAATAACCATTTCTTGTGCAGAAAGAGAAGATTATCTTGCTTAAGACAATAATTTCCCTACAAATCCACTTTGGAATCAATTTCGTTGTCAGTGATTTCTCTCCTTATAGCTGTTGAGATGATCCCTGGATCTGAAATTGGGAGGAAGAGAAAAAAACTAGGTCACTGAGATGATTGGATTGTTCTCGCAGCCTATTTCCCCCCTCCTCTTGTGCTACTGTTCGTCCTTCATTTCAGAGAGGAAAAAAAAAATAAAGTTTCAAACCCAACATTAAGGACAATTAAGTGAAAACACTAGTGAAGCTCTTTCATGCTGCAGTCGTGTACCAAATTACCATGAGGGGAGATCAGTGGTGGGTTTCAAAAATTTTTTGAACCTACTCTGTGGGTGTGGTCTCCTTGTGGGAGTGGCTTGCTGGCCATGTGACCTGGTGGGGGTGGCTGCTGGCCATGTGTTTTCTCTCTCTCTCTCTCTCTCGTCTCTCTCTCGTCTCCTTCCTTTTGTCTCTTCTTGTCCCTTTTTTCCTTTTTTTTCTTTCATCTCTCTCTCACTTTTTCTTTCTTTTCTTCTTCCTTTCTTTCTCTTCCTCTCTCTCTCTGTGATTCTGGTCTGTGTGTGGGGGGGAGTCAGTGGTGGGTTTTCAAAAAAATTTGGAATCTCTTCTGTAGTGTGGCCTGCTTTCCAGGTCCACTGGTGGAACCTCTTCTAACCGTTCGGTAGATTGATGAACCGGTTTCTACCGGTTCCACCTCTGGGGGAGATGTTGAGTCAGGAAGTGGGGCGTCAACCCCGAAGTTAGCCATGGTTGGGACTGAGCAATGTTCCTCTTCTAGCTCCCAAATGTCTCTGCTGCACCTTGCAACCGATTTCACAAACGCACACAGAACCCAGGCTATGGTTTTAGGAGAAAAAAACCAACAACTTTTCTCTGTGGCAATAGCTCATTGCAAAGCTGATGGAATAGTGATGGCTGGCAGAGCTAACAAATATCGATGGCTAATCTAGCATGGAATGTGAGACTTCTGATGAATAGTAGCTGGAATAACCTGACAACACCACTATGGCACATACTGTGAACTCTGTTCTGTGTTAGAAAAGGGGTTATAGATCAGAGAGTAGGTACAGCAGCATACAGAGGGGGGCAGGGTTAGGTTAAGGTTTAATGGATTTGTATGCCGCCCAGTCCCGAAGGACTCCGGGCAGCTTACATAAAAACAATTTAAAAATATTAAAAGAATTTAAAATACAAGACAAAGCGAAATGAAAAGAACACAACATGCACTCAAACTTAGTGAGGCTGTGGCTCAATCAAAGATCAGCAGCCCCAGGCCTGCCAGAACAGCCAGGACTTAATAGACTTTCAGAAGGCCGAGAGAGTGGGGAGGGTCCGGATCTCAGGAGGTAGATCGTTCTATAGGGTCGGGGCAGCTACAAAGAAGGCTCTCCCCCCGAGGAGCCTCCAGACGACATTGTGTAGTCGACGGTACCCGGAGAAGGCCCATCCTGTGAGATCTTATTGGGCGCTGGGAGGTATGTGGCAGGAGGCGGTCATGGAGATATCCAGGTCCTAGGCCATGTAGGGCTTTAAAGATAATAACCAGCACCTTGAAGCACGTTCGGAGACCAATGGGGAGCCAGTGCAGCTCACGGAGGATAGGTGTAACATGGGTGTATCTAGGTACACCCAGTATTGCTCGCGCGGCTGCATTCTGGACCAATTGTAGTCTCCAAACACAGGAAGGAAAACAGAGCTCATCTGTAAAGTCTACTGTAATGGTAGACATTGGAAACTCTTTTATTCTAGTGAGTGGATTCAGAGATACAAATATAATCTCTGGAGCAGTGTTTCTTCACCTTGGCAACTTGAAGATGTCCGGACTTCAACTCCCAGAATTCCCCAGCCAGCGAATGCTGGCTGGTAATTCTGGGAGTTGAAGTCCGCATTCGCTGGCTGGGGGAATTCTGGGAGTTGAAGTCCGGACATCTTCAAGTTGCCAAGGTTGAGAAAACACTGCTCTGGAGCCTGGATTTGGTTTTTAATAGCTCTCTCCACACCACTTGCATGCTTTAATCTGGTCTATAGACTTGAGGCAGAGACTAATATTTGGAAGTCACTTAGAGTCTTTGACTAAAATAAGCACAAGCATTTAAAAAACATGTATTTATTTCCATCTGTATCCCATCTTTTTTCAGGACAATACCTAAGGCAGTTAGTGACAGTGAACCCAATAAAAATGCAATAAAACAACCCTGAAAATCATTATAGTCAACAACCTAAGAAAAAAAAATATCTATCTATTATGCAAATTTCCATTAACCAAATGTGCTAGATGATGTTAATAATCAGATCTTTTAGCTGATATGAAGATCTTCTTAGATATTGCTAATTAAGAGCAGCTTTTAATCCTAGTTAAATTCAGTTGTTACATGAGCCAGAAACAATTTCAATTTCAATAATTGAACTATGTGAATGAGAACTAGAATTCTCATCAATACATTCATTCTGATAGTGAATTGATTAGGTGCCATCAAATCTGCATCAACTCTTAGTGAGCCTATGGAATGATCAACCTGCCTCCTATGAAACATGATGCAACGTGCACAATGATGAAAGAAGTAGTGATACACAGCTGGCAGAACATAGCTTTCCCCCACTTGAGTTGACCTTGATAGAGCATAGAACTACACTCCCTCAGGCAAATGACAAACATATTTTTTACTCACAGGTCTAGGTTTCTTTCAAAGAGCACTAAATTCATGCTTATACAAAGTCCTGACTTTCAGAATTGCCAGTCGGGCATTAGCAGACAGATGTTACTACCAAACCAGATGTCTGGTCTCTTCCTGTAGCCAGCCAAGGTGGACACAGAGAGCAGTTCCCAGTGAAGTGGGAAAGCGGCTATGACGACAGCAATCTGAAGGGCCAATAGATACTACACCATGGGTAGTCAACCTGGTCCCTACCGCCCACTAGTGGGCGTTCCACAGTGGTGGGTTTCAAAAATTGTTCGAACCTACTCTGTGGGTGTGGCCTCCTTTGTGGGAGTGGCTTGCCGCCCATGTGACCGGATGGGAGTGGCTTGCCGCCCATGTGACCGGATATGAAGATGCCGACGACACTTGTCAGAACCACCTTAATTACCTCACACACAGCACTGGTCTGCATAAGAATATGATGTAAACTTGTTTTTAAAAGGCATCTTTGGTTTGCATTAAAACAACTTCAACACACGAATTGTTCTGATTTCACCACAAACGCAGTAGTCATCCTTACCTTTCACAGAGGCACTGGAGTTTTTATAAATATGAGCATGTTAGTGTAGAATAATCATATCCAAGGACCAGTGGTGGGTTTCAAAAAATTTTGGAACCTCTTCTGTAGGTGTGGCCTGCTTTCCGGGTCCACTGGTGGAACCTCTTCTAACTGGTTCGGTAGATTTGACGAACCGGTTCTACTGAATAGGTGCGAACTGGTAGGAACCCACCTCTGGCGTTCCAGCTTTCATGGTGGACGTAGGGGTTTTGTCCGATACTGAATCACTTTCCTTTTTTTTAATTTAATTGACTTTGTTTTAAAAATCATACATTATTTAAAAACATTTTCATTAGGTTTTCATAAAATCACCATTACTGTGGAACCGGTGGGGCGGTGTAGAAAATTTTACTATTACAGAGATGCAAAAGTGGGTGGTAGGTATAAAAAGGTTGACTACCCCTGTACTAGACAGATCCCAATCCATGACAGTGTCAACAGTGATATCATGCCAGATCTTATAAACTGAAGATACTGTGTAAGAAAAACAGGAAAACCACTAAATCTGGAATAGCCTGGGACAACTTTATACTGCCTCAAATGAGACAAGGGCAATGTAATGAGTCTCTAGTAGGAAGAAAGTAAACTATCATGGAAAAGAGTACCTAAAATTAGCCTTTAGCTGTGCATTAAACTAGCAGCACCCTTGGACTGAAATCATTCTGGAGGTGCCAATTCCTTCACTTAGCCAGAAACCTAAAACAATATTTTTATGATACAAAATGTACCACAAGGTTTGTTAAACACTTCAGAATTATGGGGGCATGTCACAAGACAAATACTTTAGGGAAAACGTCATACATATTTGGTTGGAGGCATTTGAGAAAGAACGAGAACGTTTAGTCTAAATATGGCCCACACATTTATGGCATACCATAAATAGACCTTGAATAGTTTGATTGTAAGACTGCCTTTTTGTAACAAAACAAGTAATTCTAAGAGCTGATTTAAATTAAAGCCAAGTGCCTAGAACAGAATCCTTTAACATGGAATAAATGTGGCATTGTGCATTGATTTCTGCTGCTAAACATTTATATTTGTTCTTAAAAGGCATATCTTATTCTATTTATAGAAAGGATTCTGGTCATAGGAAACTTATTTCTGAGCATTTGATAGCTGGCATCCAAGATGCTGTCAAACCTGATACTCCAGAAGATAAAGGGGTTGCCTGGGTTAAGTTTTTGAGGAACTGCTGTCTGAATTCAGAGGGTATTGATTATTTATTTATTTATTTATTTATTTATTTGTCTTGTATGCCGCCCACTCCCGGAGGACTCCGGGCGGCTTACAAAAGACAAGGGAAAGGGGGGAACAAGACAAAGACAACATATTAAAAACAAAACCAACATTCACAATTTCCGTGGAGGTAGATGCTTCTCAGCTCCCCCAGCCTGCTGGAACAGCCAGGACTTGGTGGCTTTGCGGAAGGCCGGGAGGGTAGTAAGGATCCGGATCTCAACAGGGAGCTCGTTCCAGAGGGCCGGAGCTGCAACAGAGAAGGCTCTCCCCCGGGGAGTCACCAGCCGACATTGGCTGGCAGATGGAATCCGGAGGAGACCCAACCTGTGCGATCTAATTGGTCTGAGAGAGGTAATCGGCAGGAGGCGGTCTCTCAGGTACCCAGGTCCGATGCCATTATCCCCCGAATGTCCACAAATAGGCCTTTCATTTACTCAAAGAAAATGGGAAGTAGGAAAGAAGTTCCTAGATGTGCCAGAACGAAGGCAGTAAGGTAGACAGACCTAGAAAGCAGGAATGTCCAATTTGAACTAGTGAGGAAAAGCTGAGTGGTATAGAGATGCAGTTGGGCATGCATGCGCCGGATAAGGTTCTTCTGGTTTCCGGTGTGTGTGTCCCACTGGACAGCAAGTCTTCCAGTTACTGCTGTGCGTGCACCAATCAACTGGTGGCTGGCATGCTCAAGGCATGCATGCTCATGGCGCATATGTGTCCGGCCAGATGCTTCCAGCCCCAGAGGAGGAATCCACATTTCTGCATTGGGGGGAGGAAGTGTTTATCTTGGGCTTTTGAGATGGGAGGGTCCAGAACCAGGGGCAGCAACCAATGAGAATTCTCCCTGCTTGAGTGTCATCAGTCTCCAGGCAGAGTCCTTTGGGACTTCACCTGAAGGAGGAGAGACAGTTCTGCAGACAGAAGCGGAGAAAGTGGGAAGGGGGATCTTGGCCTGAATAACCAACTTGGGCTTCTTCTCTGCGCGAAACTCTCTCCTCCAATGGAAGAAGTCAAGGGAGACTCTGCCTGGAGACCAATGACACTGCAGAAGGGATAATTCTCATTGGTCCTCCTTCTTTCTGAACACTCCCAATTCTGAAGTTTGAGGGAAGCCCTATTCCCGGCTCACAAACCAGCTCTTCCAGTTTCCAGCACTGCTGCATGCACAAAGTCCAGCTGATCATCGTGTGCGCATGCGCGCCAGAAACCCAGAAGAGGAACGGGCGACAGTGCACGTGCCAGGCAACATGGCTCCACGTGCCACTTTGTGCATGCGTGCCATAGGTTCGCCATCAGAGAGATAGGTCAAGTGGGCAGTGAAGTTCCACAGCACGTATTTCTTCCTATGGTCAGAATTTCCTTTGCAAAGGAAAAAGGCACCAACTTTCCAATGCTCTTTGGCAGAGTCAAAGATAAACACATTACAACTACAACGTTTTGCTTTTACATAGCAATATGTGCAAGCCCATTTCTATACAATAAGCCTGTCTAATTTACAAAACAGAATCAGAGTTTCTGTTTTTTTTTCTCATTGCAAACACAAAATAAGAAGCAATTTTGAACTAGAGACAAAATTAAATATAATCCTGTCAGGCCTGTAGCGGTTCCTTTAAGAATCTTTGGCCTGCACACTCTCATTAAGGGGGGAAATTAGCAGGGTAAAATGTGTTGTTTTCAAAATAAAAATTCCTTTCTAGAAGCTCAAAGTCATCTTTTGTCTTCGCACCTTTGCACCTGACAGAAGCAGCTGGGCATGGGTGCTAGCATGGAAGAAGAAGATTGGACCATGTGATGATTGTGGGTGTAGGTAATTGTTGATACAACAAAGATTAATTCTACATGATACTTGGAACGCTGACAAATCTCTTATTTTAATGAAAGAAACATTTTAACCATCGCAGTGTCCCTTGCTGTGGGGAATAATATTCATTCATTCCAGGGGTGGGTTTCAGGCGTTCGCGGCGGTCCCCGCGAACCGGTTTGGGCTCGGCGAACCCGAAGTAAGTGAAGACTTCCGGAAACGCCGAAGGGTCCACCCACCTCCCCACTGTTTCTTACCCCGTTTTGACGAGTTCTGCACTTCCACTCACGCATGCACAGAACGCATAAGCACCTGGCGCGATCCTCAGGAAGCAGCTGGGAGCATCGCACAGATGCCATATTAGTGACGCATGCGTGCAACTGCGCGCGTTGCACGGAGATCGCGCCGTGCGCGGGCCCCCGGTCCAACCGAACCCGTTGGAACGGGGCGAGAAAACCCAACCCTGATTCATTCCTCGAGATTATCAAATATAGTCCATAATATTTACCAACTTAAAATATTGTTCAGCTTTACTTAAAAATATGCGTCGTACTTGCATATACATACTAACCCATTTAATACGTACAAAACTAACTTATAAGCTTTCTAAACAATACTATATCTTGTTTTTGTTAAAAAAAAATCCAGACCTAATTAATTAAGTGCTCCCTCCAAGCTTATCTTCATAGAAAGTAAGTCCTGTTTATTCTTTGGGAGAGTCTATCAAGTTTCCTTTCTAAGAAGTTCTCAGGCTTTATTTATATCCATTTTAAAAAGTTCCAAGTTGTTTCTGTTTACACGTTGCAAATTGGTCTGAAGCCAAACTTTCCCAATTACATTTTCCCTCACTGAAAATAGCTATCATATGGTTTTTTTCTTGAATAATTCTCAGCCTTGTTAATGTCCATAGAAAGTGAAAGTCCCAAAACCTGACCTCTTAAAAATTGTGAATTTACTTGATACTTGTTTCAGTTGCACTGGGAAAGGTTGCGCTCACAACATCATCACCATCCCCTTCCCTCTCTTCTTACTTTTCCATGGTTTTTTTGTCCTTTGTATTTTATACTTTTGATTGAATTAATAAAAAAGTTTAACTATAGGGCTTTTGGGCTTGATTATCTTCAAGACTTCTTACTCCATGGTTTTCTGCAGATCCTGAAAGATCAGAAAACAGGGCAACCCTTCCCTCAATTGGCATTTGAGAGGACAATTAAGATCTGGCTCTTCTGGAGAGCTTTTCCATGTTTTTAATATTAATACTGCATGAAGACTCAGAGTGGCATTGATTGGGAGGAGGAAGAGAACTTATATCCTGCTCCTCTCCCAGTGACTCTCAGCCAACTCTTAAATAAACAATTGTTAAAACATTTTAGACTGTTTTGCTTCGTTTTTAAATATTGATTGTAATACTTTTGCTTTTCTCTGTTCAGCTTGAATTTATCACTGTAAATAAGTAAGAGATATATAAATATCCACCTTGGGAACTTTAAGACTTCCAGTCTTATTTGATCAAGACAGTCTTGTTACTCTTTTGTGATTTGGTATGATCTGAGTTTCTAATTGGGAGCAACTTCAAATCGGTGTCCCCACAGGATTATTTATGAATAGCATCAATTAGTAATTAAAGCAACATTTCCACAGGTTCCACTCTTGTCTCTGCAATCTGACTTCAGACATTTTAAAGTAACAATGGTGCAAATTTCTAGTTTAACCCTTAAAAGGCAGGTAAAAACAGCTGACAGCTTTTCTCATTATACATGTGAGAGCCATTTTGGTCTATTGATTAAGGCATCAGGCTAGAAAGTGGGAGTTATGAATTCAAAATTCTGCTTTAGGCCATGAAAGCTGGGTAGGTGACTTTGGCCAGTCACTACTGTCCCACTCACCCAATCACCACAGAGGATGGTTCTGGGGAAAATAGAAGGAAGAAAAGAGTTTTAGATATACTCATTGCCTTCAGATATCTGTAATAACAATAAGGTGGAATGTAAACAAGCAAAATCTCCTTAACAATCAATGGGTAACCATCCCTTTTTGTCCCTCACTGAACTACTTCAGCACCTTCTACAATGGCATGGGCACCTCTGGATCTAGGGGTCTGCATTTGTATCTATGTATGTATTGGTGGCATAAAATCAAACACGTTTTTTCCCTCACCCATAGATTTACACCAGAGAAGAAGACTTCAAAGCTGAAGGAAAACCATTACGCCTTATCTCAGTTTCAATATACTAGATAAGATAAAGATAGTTACCAAAAAAAGAGAAAAAGGTAAGCCAGCTTTGTTGGGAATTCAATCATTTTCTACCCCACTCAGCTGTATGAACCATTTTGTCAAATAACAAGAAATAGGTGAATGGTCTTCATACATCTCCGTTTCTCTTTCTCATTTGATCTAATATTAGTTAAGAACTCTCTGTGTTTAAACAGACAAAAGGAACATCATGTGACTCTTGTGCTGCTCTGTTCAAAGTTAAGGGTGACCAGATTTTAACATTGGTAAAGAGGGACACCATTGACTGGGGCGGGGTTGATTAAACATTTTTTTAAAAAGTCGGGACTTTTTAAAAACCGCCGCGGGACGTGGGACAAATTGTTCAAAAATCGGGACGGTCCCGCCAAAAGCGGGACTCCGGTCACCTTATTCAAGGTGCACTTTGGATAAATTCAGCCTTGCCTGTCTTCAGGCCATATCTAGCTATTATTTTCAAATAGAAAGAATATATCCAAATTGTATTCACTGACAGGTAGGCTAAGGTCATATCCTGCATTCAAGACAACTGTGGTTATGAACCTTTTTTTTTAATGAGATGTTCCGCTACTTAATTTCTCAGCAGTCTGCATGCATTCTGCTTATGTTCAGAAGCACATCTGTTGCAAGGGGCCTGGCTGAATTCATATCTCCAGCCCAACCTCTGCTAAGTAGATTCACAAGTAAAATCTAAGTTATCAATGCAGAAAAAAGGTTAGATGATTCTATAAATGTCAACAGATCAACAGTTCTTCTCTTGCTGAAATTAAGATCAGAAAACACCAGAAAATGCCTTTTTTCATTAAGAAATCCCCTCAAAATGGAAATTAAACCTAAATAATCCGAGAAGACAGGGATTGAAGACTGAAGAAGCAGCTGGCTTTTACAAAAATTAGACAGTAATCTTCACCAGTTCTGAGCTACTCTGATATTATACCAGTTTGTGTTTTTAAAGAACCTTATGAATATGCATATTCAGTAGAGAAAAATATCTAAATAACATTGATGTGCTGCTTCCTTGCTAACGTTGATTGTATAGCAACAGTGAATATCATTTGTATATACTGTAAGCATTTTGAAATCTGATGCTAGCAGAGCACTTTTGAAAGCAATTAAATGGTATTGGATGTATAAAGAAGCAGCAGATTACAATTTTTTCCTGTTATATGCTGCATATATATTTGAAAAATGATTGCTCCTGGAGAAGTGGGTTGGATACATTTCAACAGAAACTTTTAAGATTCCGTCCCTGTGAGATACTTCCCATTGCTTTTACAAATAAGCAAGATGTTCTGGAGGGACAATTTCATGTTTAGCATGTTTCATTCCACAAGATAGGAATTTTTGTTTCTGAGGAATAAATGCAACCGATAAAGTTCATTTCTTTCATGCAAGCTATCCATCTTCTCTAATTAGTCCTCCATTCTGCCTGGGAATTGGGAGAGTTAACCCAACAGATTTGGAAAACACAATTTGAGAAAGCTACTTTTTCTTTTCCAGCACATAAAAATGCATACTCACATTTAGTGTAGTTCCCCAAGTATCACACTTAAGGTGCTTCCAAATGGGTCTAGTGCCTGCAAAATAATAATTTTGAAAATCATGAATATTGTGGAGGCAACAATAAAATGCCCTAATTTGTAGGGTTGGTGTAAAAACTACTGACATAATGTACATGACATGTCCTCAATATTTAAAACTCAGGGCATTTCCCAGTGGCTTAATTAAAATGTTCTCCACTTGTTGAGATAAAAGAAAACTAAACTGACATAAGATTTGGTCTCCTTGGTTGCCAATCTCTATTCTGTTTTTATAATCATTGTTCTAGATTTCTGCTGCTGTTCTGTCAAACACCTCCTGTGTTTCAAAGAAAGTGTCAAACAATAGCTTGATCTACACAACTGTCCAAAACTTAGTATTGAGACACAGAACTGCAGAATAGAAAGGGGGGCTTCTAATAAAGCACCCTCTCTGTATTGGGGTTGCAGATAATCCATGTAGTGGTGGGTGCTGACTAGGAAAACACACTTGTTTGTTTGTTTGTTTATTGTATTTATATGCTGCCCTTTTCCCCCCGAAGGGGACTCAGGGCGGGGGAAGGGGGATACAGACAAAAAAATTAAAAACACACATGACAATGCATAATTTAAAAAAAACACAACAGTCATACCATTCGAGACGGGAGCAACAGCTCTTAGCCCCAGGCCTGTCGGAACAGCCAGATTTTAAGGGCTTTGCGGAAGGCCGGGAGGGTGGTGAGGGTTCGAATCTCCACAGAGAGTTCGTTCCAGAGGGTCGGAGCAGCCACAGAGAAGGCTCTCCTCCGGGTAGTCGCCAGTCAACACTGGCCGGCGGATGGAATTTGGAGGAGGCCTCATCTGTGGGATCTAATCGGTCTGGTGGAGGTAATTGGCAGCAGGCGGTCTCTCAAGTACCCAGGTCCAATACCATGAAGGGCTTTATAAGTAACGACTAGCGCCTTGAAGCGTATCCGGAGACCAATAGGCAGCCAGTGCAGCTCGCGTAGGATAGGAGGACACTTGGATCAGATACTCAGCATTCCACAGATGGAATGAGAAGGTCCCAGCTTCTGTTGATGCTCAAAGCAAGGAGCCCCCCAGCTGATGAATAGAGTGAGGAAGCTTCATAAGACAATCTTTAGCATCAGCTTTCTACCTCCGCTCTGCACCATCAGTGGTCTGGAGGTTTCTTTTGACATGGGTGTTCAGCTGTCTTGAAGAGCACTAAAAGATCCAAAACGACCTGGGCTCAACTATAAGATGACTTTATCAAGCATTACTCCAACCCATTAGCTGTCTGGGGGTTTGTTTAAATGGTGTTCAGCACATCAAGCTCACTTTATCATGCAGCTCCCTCAAATTGTTGATCAGTTCTTGTGAAGAGCTGTGAATACTGGAACAGTCATTGAACAATAGCTGTGCCCTGCTCTTTCCCTCCCAGAAAATAAGAATGAATGGGGTCAGATCAGGGGTGGGTTCCTGCCAGTTCTAACCTCTTCTATAGAAGAGGTTCCACAAATCTACAGTGCTGTTTAGAACTGGTTCCAGCTCCCTCCCCCCCCAATCCGCACATCATCCAGAATGAAGAGCGAGAGGAGGAATTCTGGGAGTTGAAGTCCACAAGTCTTAAAGCTTTCAAGTTTGAACACCCCTGGGTTTTTTTTTTAAGGGTTAGGGGTGCAAGGGTCTTGTAACTTGACAGCTTTAAGGCTTGCACACTTCAATGCCAGAGTTCCTGAGCCAACATTTTGGTTGCTAAGCAAGAGCATTGTTAAATGAGTTTCACCACATTTTACAAGTTGGCGACGCCCCCATCACATGGCTGGCAAGCCACTCCCATCCAGTCACACGGCCAGCGAGCCACTCCCACAAAGCATGCCACACTTACAGAAGAGGTTCTAAAAAAATTTGAAACCCACCACTGGGCCAGATGAGATCACCCTAGATCAGTGGAGGAGAGGTGACCAAAAAGTGATGAGTTCGTCCTATCTCTTATGGTCAGCTGACAGTACCACCAATAAGCCACTGGTTACTCTCAGCATAAGAGAAAGTAAACGTATTACTATAAAATTGGAACAACTAAGGATATCTTAGCCTGATTTTACTTCATAGATATTTCATGGTGCAGAATTTCACAAATTATACTAGATTCTAATTTAGCGTTTACAGTGCAAGCAAACATTGATTTTTCAGACGCAATTTTCTATACCATGCTAATAGTCCTTTGATCTGCTACATTGAGTTTAATTCTTAATGATTATTCTTTCAACCATCTTTTTGCAATACTTGGACTGAGCTGCAAAATTTTCCGCCTGTTTAACTGGCGGCAAATAAAGCAAAAGAACAGTCAGAGCATTAGCTGTGTAGATTTGCTCAGTCAATATTAACCCTGTTTAACCTTGTAGATATTAAGATTTAGGATGCTGTCTTACAATGGAAGTCCTCTTCAGTTAGGGGAGTTAGGATGGAAAAAATCTGATGTCAAAAGAAATGCAAAACTAAGCTCATTAAGATACCACCAAACATTACAGAAAGACTCTGCAGGACACCTTCTAACACAAACAAAATGAACTGTGGGGTGGGATGGGGGGCACAAAGGAAAATCTTATTCCCTACCCCCATCATTGAATGAACAGCTTCCAAATAGAACAAGAATCTGATGAAAGAAATGTCCTTCTGGGTTCGGCTCCAAGTGGGGAAAAAGACACTGGAGACATGGAGGCTGCTTGGAAAGATGGTTTACTGGTGGACAGGGCCACATGGCTTGAGCCCTGAACAGAAAAGGTGATCACATGCTTCAATGTTGGTGGAGAGAAGAGAAAGGGCTGAAGGAGGGGGCTTGCTAGGCTTTTTATAACCTGCTCAGTCCCACCTCTCTGTTTTCCTGTTCCTGTGTAAGAAATGTATTCTGATTGGTTGTCAGACCTCCCATGAGGCCATGCAGGGGCTACTCTCTAGGCTCTGTTCTGAATCCAGGTATGGATGAGTTCTCAGATGCCATGTGAGAGTTGAGTAAAGAGCCAATATTATCATGCCTTTACTCCCATCCCCTCTGGGGCTGCAGTGGAGAAGTCTTTATTATGTAAAGTGGGCTAGCCTGGCCTTCACATGGCCCATTGACAAAGTGGGATGGGCAGGAAGCTACAGGCAACTATTCTGTCTTTTAAAAGCATGTTTCTTTTCATATCCAGAGAAATATCCTGCCTTTTCAATATTTCCTAGGATATTTCATTTTTCTGGGAGAGGGCTGGATGATAACTATGCCAGAAGAAAACAGAACGAACTTTATTACCATAATGACCAGTACAAAGGAAAAAAGGAGTCTGGGCACCGGGAGAGAGAAGCAGCAAAATATCCATGGTAAATGAATAAGTAGTAAATTTAAGATAGTGTGGCATATGATTAATAGATATAAAACCTGTAAAATCTATTGAGCTGATCTATTTAACTAAATTTAAACTACAATTATATATAAAGTTATTTATGTTGTTTTCTACTTTACAATCCCTTGGTTGGGTTCACATAGGTAAGTGTTGTGACTCAGCAGACGTTTGCTGTGAGTTGAGTCGGGATGCAGAAATAACAATGCAGCTGGGGCTCGTTAGTGTGGTCTTTTTGGAGATAAAAGCACTGATGGTGCCACGCCCCGGTGCCCTGGTTGCAGAAGTCAACGTTCATTCATTCGTTCGTGGTTCGTCGTTCATCGGTCGTGGTTTGTTTGTGAGAGGCACTTGGATAAGTGATTTGCTTTCTGTAACCCTGATTCGAAGAGACACTTGGATAAGTGATTTGCTTTCTGTAACCCTGATTCAAGAGACACTTGGATAAGTGATTTGCTTTCTGTAACCCTGATTCAAAGAGACACTTGGATAAGTGATTTGCTTTCTTTCTGTAAACCTGGTGTTGCTGTAATTAGCTCTTTGTTTCTGCATTCTGCTGCGTGACCTTGGTTTGCAAGAGACTTTATTTATGTTTATTTTGGGGCTTGCAGCCAGCGTGAACCAGGACTGATAAAGTTCTTTTCCTTTTAAGTCTGTCTGACTGTCGTCTGTGAATGAGCAAAGAAGGGGGGGGTCAGAACAGGTAAGCAAGAAAAAATAAAATGGAAAAAAAGTAAATAACTTTATGACATAGAATATTACAATGGCATGAAACAGAAATTTGCTTTGATGTTTATTCATAATACACTTATGATCTTATATAAAGGTCTTTGGAGAACCTTGAAACCTTTTAATAAGTGCAATTATCTTTTGGTGTCTGACTTCTTCATCTTAGGGCATAGTTTCTATTCCTCCCTTTCTACACAGGCAGAGTATTTTAGGCATCGGACCTTCTTAGATCTGCCCTCCAATCAGCAGTTGGGAAAGCATTGTGACCTTTAAAAGGCCATCTTTTTTTAAAAAAGTAGGATTTTGTAAATAATTGATCCAGTACCATTATAAATTTTCACCAACAAGCTATAGAAGTGTATAGAACTCCTTCTGGTGTTCCATGTCAGCTGTCAATCCTTATGAGAGCCTCATATCACTGTTCATTTAGATATTCAGGGGAGAAGCTTTTGTTCACAAACAAATTGTCTGTTGTCTTTATATGTATCCAGTGGAAGTAATCTACTCAGTTAAGACAATTCTGGTCCAAGGAATTACGATAGTATTGGGACCAGGACTGAATTTCAACACTTGGCAAAGGCCTCAGGATTGCATTAGATTTATATTTGGGGGCACCTGTTATGACTTTAAGGAAACTGATAAAATATATTTATAGGTTGTAAAATGTGAAGATGAGTCCATTGTATTCCATACATCATTTATGTTATGATTTGTCTTGAATAACTTAAAACTAAATTGCTGCAGGAGAAAGTTTTCTTCCCTGTTTTCGATAAGAGTTTTAAAAAGGTTGTAAGCTTCAAAGAGGCACAGAGTATGTAATATGAGACTTTAATTTGCTATGCTTTGGAAAATAGCCGCGAGCTACTTATACTGATTAACCTGTTTGACTGTATAGTTATAACTATCCTTTGTGCTTTTTATCTGTGTTTTGGGGAAAATACTATTTTTTTAAAAAAAATATGATGTAATGCTTACTTATTGCAAAAACACATGCTAGGCTGTCTGCATTTGTGAAAGCATTAGCACATCAAACTACATGTAAACGACTAATTTTAAAAATTGTCTGTGAGCAGAAAAATTTACTAAAGGTTTATGTAAATTTAAAAAAGCAGTGGAGCCTAATATAGAATCTTGCTTCACACCCTAGAAACCTTAATATGTTAGAAATGTCCCTCTGTGAATGAATCTTACTCCTAAACCTGTCTTCTTGTATAGTGTGTTGTATTAGAAACGAGGGGTTATCAATCTATTAGGAGCATAACCTGCTCTTCAAGATCAAGTTCAATACTGGCTTAAAAATCAAGGAACATTGAATAGAATTTCAAATGTGACAACTTTCCCCCTAAGGAAACTGTAAAATAGATTGATTATTGATCAATTCACCTGGAAGCTGGCTTGTTCAGCATCAGCGATATCATCTTAAACAGCTCAGAGATCAATTTTATATATAGGGCACCATGCACATAACTTACTAATTAATAGGTTAACTGGTCTGTAGTTGGCCAGATTGATTCTCTCCTCTTTTTTATACAAAGATACAAGTTATGGCTACTCTCATCATCCCAGAATCCTGGCTTTTGTAATTAATATATGTGAATAAAGAAGCTAGGACTGAGCCTGTCACTTTAGATTAGATTTGATAAGCTCATGTTGGATCATATCAGTTCCAGGGTTTTCCCACTTTTAAGTTGCCCCATAGGGATGGATAATCTCATTATTCATTAGTGAAGGATAGACTAGGATTTCTGTTGGAAACATTAAATTGTAAATGTACTGCCAATGCTTCTGTCTGGCTATAACACAAGGATGATCAAACATTTCTTTTCCTTGAGTCCCTTGACTTGCATGTTCATTTTGGCATCTTCTTGAGTCATCATTATTTATTTAGCATTGATGAGAACATGACAAAAGAAAAGTAAACAGATACATACGATCCACATAATTATATACAAAACTTCTACAGGGTACAACAATTGAGTCACTATAACCTGTAGCCTTCTTATAAAGGACTGAGACTTAGCTATCATTCTGAGTTGCTTGAGGAAGAAATAGGTCAAGAGAATGATATACCTTCTTCCAAATGCAGCCAATTCTCTATTTTAGAATCTAACCAACCATTTCATCTGTTGTTGTTTTTATTTCTTTTGTGAGCCATCAGATGCTAGTGAAGTCAGCTGAATTTGTCATGGGCTTTAAACTGTGTTTAGCCACTGTTCCTAAAGCATAATAGCAAAAGGTAACGACTGCTTTAAATCTCAGAATTACACCAGAATAAATCAGTGGGGCATCTAGCTGGCTAGATACCAATATATAGGCCAATTATGGAGATCATACGATCAGTGGTTAATATTTAACCTCAAATGGGAAATTATATAAGCATAATTATGAACCACTTTGGCATAGTATACAGATAGAGATGAAAAAAATGGGAGAAATTGCACTTATCTTTGCTGGGTAGGATAGCAGCAATGAAAATGAACATCTTACCAAAATTTTTATTTCTCTTCCAAATGTTACCTACACTTAAAAAAGATGCGATCTTTTAGAATGGCAGCAAGGGTTATCAACAAATTTGTATGGGCAGGAAAGAGCCGAGGGTAAAGATGAAAATAATGCCTGCTTTAAATCTCAGAATTACACCCGAATAATCAGTGGGGCATCTAGCTCGCTAGATACCAATATATAGCCAATTATGGAGATCATACGATCTTTAGCCAAATGAATGGCTAAAAATCTCACTCTGGATTGAGCCTTATACCTGTTTGGTAACTGAAGGCTAACTTAATTATATTTTATCTAAGGAAAGTCATGCCATGGGCCAGGGATATCAACAAAACAGGGGAGAGGGAAAATCCTATCCATTTATCCTTCTATTCCATTCTTATTAAATTTATATGGCTGCCTATCTTGTTGGACATGACTGGGCAATTCACAACAATAATAAAAACAAAAATAGAAAAAATAGAAAAACTTTCTAGCTAAATCCATTAAGCTAGATAGGTAAAAATCCATGATTTTTCTCTTTAATGACCATCCTGGTCATTAAATCCTGGGCATCCTGGTCAGGAGAGGGAGGATAATGTATTATGAGGCTCTGGCAATCTGTTATCCACTTTTACAAGGTTCGTAAGATAGCAGGGTTAAAAGAAGGGTGGATTCCAGAAGAGTTTCAAATTGCAGCAAGCCCACTTTTTTTTGGGGGGGGGGGTGTCCTCTGATAATTATAACACAGGAAGCTCAGGGGAGAATTGCTTCCCTTACCACATTTATCTTGCTGATCATTTACATCCCCACAGTTTGAAGGATTCTAGATCAGTGTTTCTCAACCTTGGCAACTTGAAGATGTCCGGAATGCTGGCTGGGGAATTCTGGGAGTTGAAGTCCGGACATCTTCAAGTTGCCAGGTTGAGAAACACTGATCTAGATGTTCTGCAGCTATAACTACTCTATCTCTTCTCTTTGCAAAGATTTGAAAAGGATTATTCTGCTAATTTATTTTAATCAGAGCTGCCCTATTTTTGGGGGGAAGGGGGGGAACAGTTCCTGTACATACTGCTTACTCAAAAGTGCAATTAAATGTATCTCTGTCAGGTGTGAAAGATCAGGACTATGTGTGAAGTTCCAATTAAACTGATTTATTACTACTCACGCCTATGCACAGGAATCTATGCAATTAACCATTAGCACCATTTTGATGCTAGATAAGATCAACAGAATTCAAAATGGGTTGGGCTAGTCCACTTGAGGGTATATAAAGATTCTAAGACCTCATTCCTCTTTTGATTTTGCCCCCAGATTCTACCACTCCTTCTCCTATATTCTCTCTTGATTTGCAGCATACTTCAAGATAATTCTTACTGCAAAGCTATCTCCCAATAACCTCTTCTATCAAGCAGCACTATCCTCTCTGCCCATATATTAGCCTATCAAACCAGCTTATGAAAATTCCCCGCAGCTTGAGGTTATCGCCTCAGCCTTCAAAGTTAAGAAGTGATTCAGAATAAGAGACAACCTTTTTTTGGCATTACCGGAGTCTGCTGATCAAATGTACTATGAATAGAGTTTGCCATTGTGCAAAATATTGGCGTATTTCCCCATTGTTTCCTATTTGTTTAATTGAAGATTGCCATTTCAAACTAATTCTCTCAAAAAATTACAAAAACTATCTCAGAAACTAAGCAACCTGGTGCTTTGCTATCATTGATCTGTTGCTAATTAATTCCATTCAGTTTCCCTCTGGATGATTTTGCCTAGGCTACTGTGTATGGGAGAAAAGTGCAATGAAGAGAAGATAGGGAATAAAAAAATTCAGAACAAAACACATGCACTTTAAGCTGGACTCAAAAAAGTGCAAAACAAATGGCTGGTTGTTTGAAGTGGCTTGAATGACAGCTGAATGACAAGGGACATTCATTAAACGTGATAAGGCCCACTTAGTAGGACACATTAAATCCAGCATTTGAAATATCTGGGAGTTCCATACTTACGCAAAACTAAATTTGTAAGAGTTTTAACTTTACTTTCAGCCAAAAGATTTTCACTTCCAATAGATACGCCTGTGCTTTGAGTAAGGACAAGGAAATATAAACCTATTAGCCCACAACCATGTGCAGTTAAATGTGGATAATAATTTCCAAATAGATCCCAAAATATAGATTGCTCGGTTAGCTACATGTATTTAATGTTCAGGGAGATATGCTCCGAGTGTGGCAAATCAGGATTTAACCATATGACAGCCCAGAAATGCAAATCAAAGCAGCATGACTAACTTCTGAATGTTATACTAAAACATTCTACCCCTCCCCATCAAACGAGCAAATAATGGAAATAGCATTCTGTACTGCTTCAGTAATGCACCATCAACCAATTGCCTCAATAGAATGCTCCAGAAAATTTGATTATCTCAGCATGACACTAAGGATGCCAATGTCAAAATCATGTAATTATAATTATACTGTATTTTCAAAAAGGGAGGGAGAGCAAAAGGGTTGCTTTATAAATAGGAACATAAAGATCACCTGGCTACCGCTCTGAATTCACCTGCGTTTTGCCCTCTGATGATTATTCTTAAAAAAAAAAAAACTCTCCTACAGGAGCTACATTTCATCAGGAGTTGGATAAGCTATACACACGTTGAGTGATTCTAATGAGTTTTCAAGATTGTGGGCTCCAAAGTACAATGCAGGGATTTCTTGCTTAGTTTAAGCCATTAAGGAACATGATGTTACAGCCATGAATGAAAGCTAAGCTGCAAACTTGTTAAAAATGAGGCCATAAATTCCATCTCTAATTGAATAATCAGGATATGGCTGATGGACATTGATTATTTGTTGGGTCTGTTTTACTTCCAGGTTGTGCATGCATCAACAGACAAGGAAGTGATGAAAGAAATGCTCTTCTGGTTCGGCTCCAAGTGGGGAAAAAGACACTGGAGACATGAGGCTGCTGGAAAGATTGTTTATTGTTGGACAGGGTCACGTGGCTTGAGCCCTGAACAGAAAAGGTGATCACATGCTTCAAAGTTGGTGGAGAAGAAGAGGAAGGGCTGAGGGAGGGGCTTGCTAGGCTTTTTATAACCTGTTCAGTCCCACCTCTCTGTTTCCTGTTCCTGTGTAAGGACATGTATTCTGATTGGTTGTCAGATTCCCATGGGGCCATGCAGGGGCAACTCTCTAGGCTGTGTTTTGAATCCAGGTTTGGTTGAGTTCTCAGATGCCATGTGGTCAGTTGGGGCCAATATTATCATGCTTTAATCCCATCCCCCTGTAGCTGAAGTGGAGAAGTCTTTATTATGTAAAGTGGACTAGCTTGGCCTTCTTAAGGCCCATTGACAAAGTGTGGATGAGCAGGAAGCTACAGGCAGCTATTCTGTCTTTTAAACATGTTCTTTCTTTTCACATCCAGAGAAATATTCTGCCTTTTCAATATTTCCTAGGATATTCATTTTTCTGGGAGAGGGCTGGGTGATAACTTCCTACAGAAGAAAAAGTTAAAGACTGCTTTCTTTTTAAGACAAAGTAGCCACTTCTGATTAATTTAAAGTGTTCTTTACAGCTGACTTTCCTTTATTTTCTTGTCAAGAGATGACCATCTTGTAGCAGATTACACAATTGCTCTGACATCCACCTATCTGTTTCAAGAAAGGAAAGTAAAATGTGTCTTGACAAACAAAATGTAGTCAGCAAAGATGACTTTGGACAACCAACTGATTCTTCAGAGATCCTCCAAAGTGGGGCAATGCTAAAGTGCGTCAGAGAGAAAAAGAAAATTGAGCCTTATTATTGGTAAAAGGGACTCCAGGGACAGACTGTCTGTTTCCCTGCCATCACGATCATGCAAATTGGGAAAAAGCTCCACATCGAGGGGCCCATTCTCACAGTTGCCATGTCATATAGAAATTATACTCTGTCATGCTACTGAAACCTCCCACCAGCTCTGCTAGGATTTAAGCTTGCTGTCAGCCCACCACCGTTCCATGAATAGATATTACAGTTCGACATGCCTGTGGAAATCTGGTTTTGGCAGGAAGATGTTCTAAGTCATTAATTCCGAGTTAAGGAACCCTCTCAGGGAAAATCATGGTCACTTATCAATTATTTCAATTTTCTATGACATCCTGAGGATCTTAAAAGCAGTAACTGAAGCAGGTATATATATAGATACCCAGAACATTTTAGAAGTTTCATAGCTAGAAGCTGAATTCTCCATTACTTGCTGTACTATCAAAATGAGGATCATGGGAAACTCTTTCCATCACTTCTTTTTTTGTATCAGGATGTCTCTGTGGATTCCAGGTGGCCGAATCCATAGATTCAATCCACAATACCAGAAAAACCATAATAACATCAAAATATTACTATACAAATATCAGGTCATTTCTATCTTCCACAAAACATACTTCTCCACATCTGGAAAGATGATCCCCTTTGCCAGCTGACACAAAATAAAAAGCCAGGCAAATATGTGAATCAGGGGTCATTGTTTCTTGAAGCTGTTGCAGCTGCCTGATTCGCTGCAGATACCAATTTTCACTGCTTTCCAAATATGAGTGAGGAGGGGACTGAACTTAATCTGAAATGGCAGGCCATTCAAAAACAGGAAGGTTGCTACCTCACTACCATCTCAACAACCTTCTGTCAATGGTCCGATAAGTGAACCCAAGAAAAGTAGACACTCTCGGGAACTTTTAAATTCCAAAAGCAAAACTATATTGGAGACACCATTTCAGTGCTGAAGAATCAAAATCAACTCTGGTTTTTCCCGCACAATGCTTATATAGTTAAACAATAGCTTCTCTTCCCCCCCACCCCACCCTTGGTTGGTCACATTCAGAGGTGGGTTCCTACCAGTCGCACCTATTCGGTAGAAACCGGTCATCAAATCTACCGAACCGGCTAGAAGACGTTCCACCAGTGGACCCGGAAAGCAGGCCACACCTACAGAAGAGGTTCCAAAAATTTTGAAACCCACCACTGGTCCTTGGATATGATTATTCTACACTATCATGCTCATATTTATAAAACTCAGTGCCTCTGTGAAAGGTAAGGACGACTACTGCGTTTGTGGTGCAATCAGAACATGGCGTGTGTTGAAGTTGTTTTAACGCAAACCAAAGATGCCTTTTAAAAAACAAGTTTACATCATATTCTTATGCATGCCAGTGCTGTGTGTGAGGTAATTTAAGGTGGTTCTGACAAGTGTCGTCGGCATCTTCAATATCGGTCACATGGGCGGCAAGCCACTCCCACAAAGGAGGCCACACCCACAGAGTAGGTTCAAGCAATTTTTGAAACCCACCACTGGTCACATTGTCCAATTATAAACTGTGCTTTTCTTTTGAGAACAGTTCATCTTTCTGTCAGACACCTGCATCAGTGGCCTTGGTGGGATCTTGGCTCTCATGATTTGTCTCTGGAGCATCTGCATTCTTTTTGCCCTTCCCTCCCCCCAGGTCTTTGACAAGTTGAATAGCAATAAGCGCTTGCTCGCTCACAACCAATAAATTAATGTGCTGAAGCTGACCAGGCTAAGGGCGCTAACCAGATTAATGTCTGATAGGCAGAATTTTTTCCCTATTTTCCTCCCCCAAAATTAAGGTGCGTCTTATACTCCGGAGTGTCTTATACTCCAGAACATACTTTGGTACTCTGTGAAGTAGCCGAGGTGGCGCAGTGGTTAGAGTGCAGTACTGCAGGCCACTTCAGCTGACTGTTATCTGCAGTTCAGCGGTTCAAATCTCACCGGCTCAAGGTTGACTCAGCCTTCCATCCTTCCGAGGTGGGTGAAATGAGGACCCAGACTGTGGGGGCAATATGCTGACTCTGTAAACCGCTTAGAGAAGGCTGAAAGCCCTATGAAGCGGTATATAAGTCTAACTGCTATTGCTATTGCTAAGTAAAATTAATGAAATGTATGCCAAATACACTTGCAAGTTAAAATTTTAGCCTAGCTCAAATCTTAATTTATTTTGTTAAATAAAAATAGTCAATGTTTAGGGCTACATTCCCTGTCCTGGGGCTATACTCCCTAGCAGAAATGGATCCCAATAAATCTGACTTATGCCTTTCTGTAGCATTCATTGATTTTAAGTTTACATTTGACCAGTTTTGAGAAATAAACTGTGGTTAAAAAAAACATTTGCGGCTGTTGATATTTAACATTCCTGAGGAATTGAGATTCAGGTACAGCAGCCAAGAACCTGTAACTAAAGAATTACCTATACAGATAGGAGATAGTGATATATTTGGCTTCAGTTTTATTTATTTATTACATGATTTCCTTGATGCAATTACAATTGACATCCTCCTAAGCTGGCTTACAGGCATAGCGGTGTGTTATTATACACAGAAGCTGCAGCAATTTTGCCATTGACTACCTGCTGGCCTTCAAATAGCTTCACTATTGTTCTCTTTTACTGCAACATGGAGGAAATGAAAATAAACCTAGCTAAGATCGAGATCCTTACTTTCTCCAAATATCCAAAGCAGTGAAGTTGGCAGTTAGGCAAATGCACCATTGCTCAGGTTAAGGCTTTCAAATACTTAGGGATAGTTTTCCAAGCCTCTGGAAACCGAAATGCTCTCTTGGATTATATATTTCTAAATGCAGAGACATCCATCTTGGCAGTGGTGGGTTTCAAAAATTGTTTGAACCTACTCTGTGGGTGTGGCCTCCTTTGTGGGAGTGGCTTGCCGCTTGTGAGCGAGCAAGCACTTATTGCTATTCAACTTGCCAAAGACCTGGGGGGAGGGAAGGGCAAAAAGAATGCAGATGCTCCAGAGACAAATCATGAGAGCCAAGATCCCACCAAGGCCACTGATGCAGGTGTCTAACAGAAAGATGAACTGTTCTCAAAAGAAAAGCACAGTTTATAATTGGACAATGTGACCAGTGGTGGGTTTCAAAAATTGCTTGAACCTACTCTGTGGGTGTGGCCTCCTTTGTGGGAGTGGCTTGCCGCCCATGTGACAGGGTGGGAGTGGCTTGCCGCCCATGTGACCGGATATGAAGATGCCGACGACACTTGTCAGAACCACCTTAAATTACCTCACACACAGCACTGGCCTGCATAAGAGCATGATGTAAACTTGTTTTTTAAAAGGCATCTTTGGTTTGCGTTAAAAGAACTTCAACACATGCAATGTTCTGATTGCACCACAAACGCAGTAGTCATCCTTACCTTTCACAGAGGCACTGAGTTTTATGAGCATGATAGTGTAGAATAATCATATCCAAGGACCAGTGGTGGGTTTCAAAAAATGTTGGAACCTCTTCTGTAGGTGTGGCCTGCTTTCCGGGTCCACTGGTGGAACCTCTTGTAACCGGTTCAGTAGATTGACGAACCGGTTCTACCGAATAGGTGCGAACTGGTAGGAACCCACCTCTGCACCTCGGTTAGCCAAGCTTTTCATTTATACTTACTGCAATTAAATTATTTGCAGGTGACACCTGAGTACCGCTGTGGTATAGGACTTGACTTGGCCAGCAAAACAACATGGCTATGGTAGAGAGAAAACCTAAACCAATTTCAGAGTAATATTTTGCAGGATAGCCATTGTGTTCCAAACATGTGCTCCAGTGGGAGGCAGGAGTTAATAAAGCTGAATCTAGACTTTGGATAATATTTTTACTCATTGGCTAAAGCTACTTCATAAGCCCAGTTAAACTGGCCTATCAAACTTTGGCAGATAATTTCAGTTCTTCTTAGGAAACAGTTGCCCTAAAGATATTGAATTATTATTGTGGTTTCTCCCGCTATGCTCCTTTGCCACTGGGAAAGATTAAGTTGAGTTAACCTTAAAATAAAGGATTTTTTTAGCACTGAAGGTCAATCAGAATTGGCTGTCCCTTCTCTCCCCAATGTATTTGTAAACAACGGATGTTCAGGCCTCAACCTTCCTTTTGATTCGCTCAAATAACAATCCCCCAAACTCTAAAGAAGATTGCTGGCTTCCAGCAATGTGCCCCACACATTACTTGTGGAGGGAAAACACAGGAAATTCTCTTTGCAGCCTGGTGCTGTCCTCGTGGCATAGGCGCTACTGAAACCGCAGCCTATGTCCTGCTCTACTGCCAGTTTTACAGGAACAGCTACCTTCAGATGACCACGCCTCTCTTATCCAGAGCATTCTGACATATTTTTACATCATTCACTAGATGAGAAAGATAACCTTGTCAGCCTATATGTAGCAAAAAAATTTGTTATATCACATGTAAACTCCTGCCCTGGATAGAGAGTAATAGTCAGTGATTTAGATTAGAAATTTATTTAGTGGCCGGACTAAAGGAAATCACTCATCCACAGCTTATTAGAGCTATCAGACAGATGAGCATGCCCATAAATTAGTATTGTACGTAACTGACTCCTCGACTTACAACAGTTCACTTATAGTGACGGTTTGAATTTACAACGGCACTGAAAAAGTGACTTATGACAACTGACAATTTAACAACTGCAGTGAATCACTTAACAAATGTGGCAAGAAAAGTCATAAAATGGGGCAAAACTCACTTAACAAATGTTTCATTTAGTAACATAAATCCTGGACTCGATTGTGGTTGTAAGTCAAGAACTTACCTGTATTGGTTTATTTTTATTTTTTTAACCTTTAGCCTTTAGTTGCATGGCTATTGCTTTCTATATACCACATTGTTTATATTATACTATATTGTGGAGTAACAGCAGCATGGTGGCCTAGTGGTGAGAATAATCGCCTCCCACTCAGAAGGTTAAGAGTTCATCTTAGGTGGTGGCAAATGTTTCTTTCCTAGGGCTCAAAGAAAAAATATCTGCTGTGAACTCTGGATGATGCCTGGAAGGGCACCTGGCCAGTAAATACTCAGCTCCATCCAGTGATGTGCGGTGAGGTTTATGGCTGGTGAGGCAGCATTTTTTTTAGACTTGTGGACTTCAACTCCCAGAATTCCACAGCCAGGCATGCTCAGTTCTGATTTAAAGCGACAGCATTTGTTTTTCTAAACTTATTTCCTAAATAAGTTTCCTTCTTCCTTTTTCTTCTCCCTTCCCCTCCTTCCTCCCTCTCTCCCTCCCTCCCCCCTCTCTCAAACACACACACACAGATACAAAGTTGCATCAGGAGTCAGAAAATTTAGATTTTCCTCCTCAGCCCATGTTAGCAATACCACTAGCAGCATTTTGGCTGAGAGGTGTAAGTAGTGGAAATTCATTCTACTGAAAACATTGTTTTTGCTTATGATTGGATAATTAAAATTTCAGAAGACCCAAAGGCATAGTATTAGAGTGTTACATAGTGCATAAACTAAAGAACTGTCTCAATATGCTCCCTCCCCCCTCTCTCAAACACACACACACAAACACACACACACACAAAGTTACACCAGGAGGATGAAGTTTGAATTCATCCCCCTCCCCCCGACCCACACGTACACGTACCTTTTCCAGCTGTTTCAGAGAGGATTTCAACTCTGCTCTTGCCTGCCATCATGAAAAGAAAAAAAATGTAAAAGGAAAAAGGCAAGAGCTGAGGTCAGGCTGAGCCAGTTGCTGCCAGAGTCACCGTGGATGACACCGTGGATGACTCTGCTTAACTGTTTAAAAAAGCCTCTGAAAAAGCACCTGTGCAGGAGGAGGCAGGAGAACGACGTGCCTCACCTATGTCAGGAATTTTTAGGCTTTTAACCCTTGCTTTACTCTGCTCGAGTGATCATAAAGTCAGACTAAATGAGGCACCTCGTTCTCCTGCCGCCTCCTGTAGAGGGCGCTTTTTTAGAGGCTTTTTTAAACAGTTAAGCACTAAGCAGAGTCATCCACGGTGACTCTGGCAGCAACTAGCTCAGCCTTTTTCCTTTTACATTTTTTTTTCTCTTTTCATGATGACAGTGGTGAGGCTCTGCCTCCCCTGCCTCCCCTGACTGCACGTCCCTGGCTCCATCCAATTACCTCAATTTTACCCTAAATTAAAGGATTACAGGGTCATAAAAAGGGAGTTTATTGTCGAGTAATATTAAAATCGTATTATTACATAGCTTACTATTGCTATTAAAACAAAATGTTAGTGACTCATTACAAAGTTTCTCTGTTTAGGCACCCTTAGTGTCAGAAGGATTTGCTACAGATGGATCAGTGGTGGGTTTCAAAAATTGTTCGAACATACTCTGTGGGTGTGGCCTCCTTTGTGGGAGTGGCTTGCCGCCCATGTGACCGGATGGGAGTGGCTTGCTGCCCATGTGACCGGATATGAAGATGCCGACGACACTTATCAGAACCACCTTAAATTACCTCACACACAGCACTGGCATGTATAAGAATATGATGCAAAGTTGTTTTTTAAAAGGCATCTTTGGTTTGCGTTAAAACAACTTCAACACATGCAATGTTCTGATTGCACCACAAACGCAGTAGTCCTCCTTACCTTCCACAGAGGCACTGAGTTTTATAAATATGAGCATGATAGTGTAGAATAATCATATCCAAGGACCAGTGGTGGATTTCAAAAAATTTTGGAATCTCTTCTGTAGGTGTGGCCTGCTTTCCGGGTCCTCCGTGGAACCTCTTCTAACCGGTTCGGTAGATTTGACAAACCGGTTCTACCAAATAGGTGCGAACTGGTAGGAACCCACCTCTGAGATGGATGGATGCTGTAAAAGTTTAAAATAGTCCATAGTGCTTCTGTGAGTTTGCTTCAACATCTGGAGGCATTGCAACACACTCTTTGGGAAGCGTAGCTATAGATATTTTATAATTTATACTACCTTTTTCTGTTTTCATTTCAATTATTATTGTGTAAATTTATATTTACATTCACATTTAAATCACAGTTTTAGATTGTACTATATACTGCAACATGGTTTCCATCTTCTTAATCCTGAAGTTTTAATGGAATTACAATTTTTTAAAAAAATGTTAATTCCAAACCTTAGCTATACTCCCTTATTACAGGCTAGATTGCCACAATAAGATATTGATAAACTCTAGTCCCTGATCAAGATGACACCTTTTCTCAGTGTTTTTGTGCCTTGATTTCATTTTCTTGAGTGTAACTGTGGCACAGTTCATGTCTCCCCTATAATAATGCAGAAAAAGAGGATGTTCTAACAGACTCATCTCTTATGACCTAGTTTTTTTTTTCCTAAAAAAAAGATGCAACCAGTTCTGTAGAATAAGAAAGTACAATATATCTCTTTCTTCTTAGATCTGCTTTTATCTTAAGTGTTATGGATTTGGAGCACTTCAAAGCACCTTGCACATATTCCAATAGCCACCAGATGTGAAAGTTTGCTTCATCTCCTATGTTAGGATGGCAGAGAGTCCATTAATAGGTGCTGTAGCTGATCACTCCTGCATCTAAAAGCAAGCTAAAAGTTAACACTAAGGAAATTCAATACAGAGTGTGAAAGTCATTCAGTGGCAATGCCAGCTGGCAAATACAAAGCTACTTTATAAAAAGCTCCCATTAAGGCTAAAACTCTGTAATTTCCCATGGTGTCTCTACATACATCTGTTGGGTGACAGCAGCCATAACACACATTTTATGCTCAATTTGTTCTCACTTGCGCCTTCTAGTTATAAATATAATTAGAGATCATCTTGTTGTGATAAAAATATTGTAATTCCCAGGATTTTTAAGGTTCATTCTCCAAAATTCAATCTGTACCTCATTGCACCTTTTGATATGCTAATTCTAATATGAACAATCTGAATCAAGATGGAAAGAATCTACCAAAAGCATTCAAGGCCACCAGTAATTCTTTGCTGAAGTATATAAATTGTATTAATTTTTATGATATCAGTCTTATTTTAATTATTTCTCTCCCGCATTTCAGTTCTACAGCTCTCTTTAGTTCCTGTGTGAAACAGTCTGAATGGTGTGGGGAAAAAAATCTGCCTTTCTAGGTAATTGGACCAATGAGGAGAAAGTTGGCCTTCAATGAAAATCTAGGTTTAATAAGTTCTCTGTATCTCTCTTTACAAGCTTTTTGGTGTTAAGGAGGAGGATGGAAGAAACACTAAATAGAAGAGGTGGCTGGAGGGCAGGATTTGACATGGATGAAAAGATTCTTAGAACCCCTTTTAAAATTCTACATTAAGGGGGATAAACTATGGGAAAGAAATTATAAATTTATGACGCCAGTAGCTTATAAAGAAAACCTCTATAAAATGTTTTATAGATGGCATTTGTCTCCAACGAGATTGGCCAAAATGTACCCAAATTTATCCCCCAAATATTGGAGATGCAGCCACAATCCTGGAACATTCTACCATATGTGGTGGACATGCCCCATCACAAGGAAGTACTGATGCTAAATTTGGAAATGGTTGGAAGAAATTACTGAGCAAAAAATAGAACTCAAACCAGAAGCACTCTTATTAGGACCACTAGACCAAAAAATGGATAAACAATCTCAATACATAATCATACACATACTCACTGCAGCTAGGATTGCTTTAGCACATAACCAGAAAAAAAATCAATACACCCACAGATGAAACTATAATCAGAAAAATACTTGAATGCACAGAAATGGACAAAATGACAATAGAACTAAAAGAAAGAGAAGAATCAGACTTCTATAAAGTATGGAATAAAATGTATAAGTGGCTAGAAATCAGAAGCCAAAACATAAAATAGAGAATATAAATATGTGGTGATACAAATAATTATTATTATAAGTGTTAATATTATATTATAGGACAAGGTTAAAGCGATAGGAAGGCAATGCAGAATGGAAAATTATAGAAGCTAAGCAGGAAAGCCGTTACAGAAGGCTGTAAAATTACTGTATATTGTTGTGTGTGTTTTGTGTTTTGTTCTTTCTTGTTGTGTTTTCTTTTACAGTTTTTAAAGACTAAAACATTAAATAAAAATTATTTATAAAAAAAATCTACATTAAAGACGAATGCATACATACATGAGCCTTTGCTCAAAATAGCAAAGGCTCTTTCCATTGCCACTATTTTTCATGAGACATACATACATACATACATACATACATACATACATACATACATACATACATACCAGGGGTGGGTTTCAACCGGTACAGATTGGTACGGCCATACCGGATGGTGAAGTTTAGCGTGCCTTCCCATACCCGTTGGTCAGGAGGCCCCGTACTGGAACGCTCCCTCCCCTCATTCACTCTTTCGCTTGTTCCTCCCATCCTCCCATCCGCACCATGCTGCCAAAAAGTTCTCAGAAGAAGAACCAGAAGAAGAAAGAACTGGTGAGTGGCTGAGATGGGGGGGGGGGATGTTGGGGAAGAGGGAAGAGGCAGAGGGGCTGCTAGAAAAGTGTGTGTGTGTGCACAGGCTGTGGGTTTTAAAAAAACATCTGAGTGAATCCAGGAAGAGGGAAGAGGCAGTGGGGCTGGAAGGGTGAGTGTAACGTGGTCAGTAATGTTGAAGACCAGTAAGGACAGCCATATTTCCTTTGTAAGTAGCTGTTTTATTGTTTTGTGCACTTATTTTATTCTTATTTAAGTAGTAAGTGCACAAAATAATAAATTTCCTTTTTTATATCTTCTTTTTGTAGGTCATTCTTTGGGGCAAAGAATTCAGTGACATCGACTTGGCCACTCCCACCCAGTCACGTAACTTCCAAGCCACTCCCACTCAGTCACATGACTGCCAAGCTACTCCCACCCGGTCATATGATCATCAAGCCACTCCCACCCAGTCCCATGACCACCAAGCCACTCCCACAAAACAGGCTACACCTACAGAATAGGTTCTAAAAAAATTTGAAACCCACCACTGATACATACATACATGTTACCCTATTCTATTTTAAGGTAAGCAACCTAATGCCAAGTGTAGAAAATAACTAAAAAAATAATTAGCCAAAAGGTTACAGTGGGAAGGGAAGGGAAGAGTCTAATATAGTCTACAGCAGCCCTTTTCATTATATTTGTTTATATTCTTTCATCCTGCAGATCTTTCACACTTCCGTCATGATGATAATACATTAGTTCATGCATTGCTTTTGGTTCTTTAACTTTCTCACTTCTTTCTTTCTGAGGATCTCATCAACACTACGAATCATGACTTCCTCAGTCTTTCCCCTTCATTATTCTTTAATATATTTTTCATGGAACCGAACTCTCATTCGTGTCTCTACATGAGAAAACCACTTCTTCTTTTGTATTGGCTATCTAATTTTGTATTCAGTCCATATTCATACATCAGCTATGTATTAGTGACACTTTTTGTTGTACCACACATATTTTTAAGTAGCCTATTCCCACCACATGCAATTTAATTCATTGCTTTTCCTGTAATATATAATTCTCACTTCCTTTGAAAATATGCAGAAGGAAATATTTATGCACTGCCATTTTTGTTTCTTCAAACAATATACATATAGGTTTCCCATAAGGAACCACATGGTACCAGTTACATTTCTACAGCAATAGCAATAGCAGTTAGACTTATATACTGCTTCATAGGGCTTTCAGCCCTCTCTAAGCGGTTTACAGAGTCAGCATATCGCCCCCACAGTCTGGGTCCTCATTTTGCCCACCTCGGAAGGATGGAAGGCTGAGTCAACCCTGAGCCGGTGAGATTTGAACCGCTGAACTGCAGATAGCAGTCAGCTGAAGTGGCCTGCAGTACTGCATCCTAACCACTGCGCCACCTCGGCTCAGTCCTAGTCTATCAGAAAGTCTATCAGATAGTCCTCAGTCTATCAAGATTTGCATATGTTTACACTTCATCATTCATTTGCTCATGTTCAGTAAACATTCTACCATGGTAAATACATTCATCTACTGGGTTTTTTTTTGTTTTTTTTTATTTTTACTATTTATCCCTAACTTGCAATCTTTCTGTTTTCCTGTCAAATACTGTCACCTTGGATTTGAACCAGTGGTGGGATTCAAATTATTTAACAACCAGTTCTCTGCCCTAATGACCAGCTGGGTAGGCATGGCTCTATGATCATGTGACTGGGCGGGCATGGTGAACTCAATGTCACTCATGTCGATGGGCGCTTTGCCTTAGCTGCTATAATGTAATAAAGGTTAACCAGAAAGGCAGTTTCTGTAAGCAGGGCAATAAAGATGAGGCTAGAAACAACACCAGAATGTTTCCTTCCTGCCTTCCTTACAGGATTAGCCCTGTAAAGTGGGGAAAAACAAAAGGAGATTTCTTCCAACAACTGCTTAGAAAGTTAACAACTGATTCTCCCGAGTAGGTGCGAACTGGCTGAATCCCACCACTGATTTGGACAACTAAATTTTAGGGTAAAGTACTTTGTTATATTATACAATCTAACACTTCCTTAAAATACTTTGGATTTTGGGGAAACAGCACTGAATTATCTGCATATATAGCATACATTCATATCTGTAATCAAAATACATCTAAAATTACCACAGGCATTCCTTAAACATTTATTATAATGAATATAACTTTGCTTGGAATTGGATTCTGAATGGAGACACATCTGAGACTTGTTGTCTGAGAGATGTTCAAGCCAGGAGAAGTTCAAGGAAGTGGACAGGATCCTTGTGGCTGTGAGCTTAGCCACCTATGTTCTGGATACCTCTTGGTTGGTCAAGGTGTCCTGGTAAGTGGCATATGGTTGGGTTCAAGTAGTAATTAACACCTCTTTGCAGGAGGTGGTGGTACATCCTGCCCCAAAGGAGATAGTGACGCACCCCTTTCACAAGAGGCTATCCTTGTACCCAAAGTATAAGAGAACTTTTGTCAAGTCTCCAGGCTTCCCATTTTAGGGAACATGGTTGGCACACAGCTACAAAGGTCACTGGATGAAGTGGATTATCAGGATCCTTTTCAGATCCCTGCAATGCAGGGTGCCTCAGGGCTCAAGCCTTTTACTTCTCCTTTTTGATATCTACATCAAACTATTGGGGGTGTTCATATGTCAGTAAGAAATCAGTATGCTGATAATACCCAATTATATATCTTCACCCCTATGGGCTCTCACCATTATTCTTAATGTCCCTAGGCTTTGAGCAAGCAAAGCAAGTAGTAATTAATAGAATGAGGGACATGGAGTTCCAAGAAGAACTAAATAGGTTGCCTCTCCACAGTAGGGACAGAATCAAACAGGGTCTGTGGGAATCGGCAAGATATCTAAATGACCTGATCTCTCTAAAACAAAGAATAGCTTTCTTCAGAGCCAGATTTAACATTCTTCCTTCAGCACTCCCCCCAGGGCAGGTATAAGAGAACACCTATTGCAGAACGGGTTTGTATATGTGGTAAAGGAGGAGTGGAAGATAATTCACATGTTCTATTACACTTCGAGCTATACAGAGCTTGTAGGTCTGCACATATTCTCCCCTTATTAGAGAGATTGCCAGGGAGGGCAGACCATTTTTATCTAGGCTTTCTCCTCCAGGACACTAACCCGGTTACCACGTATGCAGTGGCAAAGTTCTGTGCTGCTGCAATGTCCATAAGAAAAAAAAATTGGCTACAGAAGTATAGTACCATCTTGTACCAATTATCTGGACATACCTTTAACAATCTTTGGACCATTATGTTATTATCCACTTTTAATGTCAATACTTTTAAATTATATTTTAATGTTAGTATTTTTTAATATAGTGTAAAAACTAATGTGTATTTCTGGTCTTTGACCGTAATAAAGATTTTACTTACTTACTTACTTACTTACTTACTTACTTACTTACTTACTTACTTACGTACTTACTTCACCCCTAGCCAGACAGGTATTAAGAGCCGAGGTGGCGCAGTGGTTAAATGCAGCACTGCAGGCTACTTCAGCTGACTGCAGTTCTGCAGTTCGGCTGTTCAAATCTCACCGGCTCAGGGTTGACTCAGCCTTCCATCCTTCCAAGGTGGATAAAATGAGGACCCGGATTGTTGTTGGGGGCAATATGCTGACTCTGTAAACCGCTTAGAGAGGGCTGAAAGCCCTATGAAGCGGTATATAAGTCTAACTGCTATTGCTATGGTGCTGGGCAAGTAAGCCAGCTGAATAGGGAACAACTAGCTCTGACTCAACCCTAATAAGACAGAGTAGCTCTGGGGTTTTTTGGTCTCCAGACCCAGATGAAATTCCCTCTTTGACTTTCGGTGGGGTGGCATTTCCTCAGATTGAGCTCATGTGCAATTTGGAGGTCCTGATGGATGCACAGCACCTGCGAAAGGAGCAGATGACAGCCCGGCTAGTGGGAGCTTTGCACAGATTTGTTTGGTGGGCCTATTTTACTCTATTGGGCTCAGGGCCCTTGTTCATGGTCACTATGCCTTGGTCACCTCCCATTCGGATTATTGTACTCTAGATGGATCTGTCCTGAAAGACCATCCAGAAGCTTCAATTATCCAGAATGCAGTCGCATGCACATTAATGGGTGTCCTAGATTTACCCAATTAACACCTTTATTGTGCGAGCTGTACTGGCTTCCAGTTTCCTTCTGGTATAATTCAAGGTGCTGGTTATCACTTTCAAAGCCCTGTATGGCACAGATAATCTACAGGACTGCCCTTCCATAAGAACATCTATACATCCTACCAGGCAGTGGTGGGTTTCAAAAAAATTGGGAACCTACTCTGTGGGTGTGGCCTGCTTTGTGGGAGTGGCTTGCTGGCCATGTGACTGGGTGGGAGTGGCTTGCTGGCCATGTGACCAGGTGGGAGTGGTCAAGATGATGTCAGCATTCCCAGTCAAGATAGAGGTAGAAATTACACAGAAAAGAAAGAGGCATCCATACATCTGAATTTAACTTCAAAGCAGTGGCAACAACTTAAATTCATTAAATAATAATGTTTGTTAGGGCTATGCACTGTTTTTGAATATATAAGAATGCAAAGCTCACAGCATCTACTTGGTACTTTTTAAAGCAGTGGCACCTTTTTCCTGGATTCATGAAATATCTACTTTAAAGAGTTGTGGGTGGGGTACTATATTTACAGTTTCATTTGCTAGACTGTAGCTTTCCTTTACATCTTTTGGGATAGATAAAGGCTTACTGAGATTTCTTTACAATTTATTTATTTTTTATTATTGTGAAAAAACTCACTGTAACCCATATACACTAGTGGGGGATTATATAGAATATGAATGTACCACTACATATTTCACTAGTCAACGTCATCCTTTCCTTCCCCTCTACAGGCATTCATTACTTCCGGCCCACCGGTAGAACCTTCTCTCAATGGTTCGGTAGATTTGACCAACCGGTTCTACCGAACCGGTGCAAACCGGTAGGAACCCATCTCTGCTACCAGGTTAGATAGGGTGAGCACACTCTTAGTCCTTTAATATTGCCACCTTAAGGGATCTAGAAAGTGTGTCTTTTCTGTGGCCATCTCTGCCCTGTGAAATACTTTTCCACCTGAGGTTTGGCAGATCTCTACCTGCTACCCTTCTCAAAAGCACTGGCTTTTCCCAAAAGCCCTGGTGTAGAATAAGATAAGATAAGATGTTGGAAGCTTCAATTAGTGTTTTTAATGTTTATGGGTTGAATAGTTTTATGTGGTTTTTATGTTGTTTTAATTCTTGATTGGAAGCTGTCCAGATGGGCAGCTATATATCGTAAATGCTTTAAATAAATAAAATATTCGTATCTATATAGCAATAGCACTTAGACTTATATACCACTTTACAGTGCTTACGGCCCTCTCTAAGTGGTTTACAGAGTCAGCATATTGCCCCCAACAATTTGGGTCCTCATTTGACCCACCACGGAAGGATTGAAGGATGATATATTAAACAACCAAGAGGATATGACACATTCTTGTTTTACTCCCTCCTTCCCCAAGGCTGTACCATTCATATGAGCATTTCATTTTTTCTCATATAAGTTTTCTTTGAATCATTTACAGCTTCCGTTGCGTTTAGCAATTAGCCTTCAACTCTGTGACTCTCAAAACACTCCACAATTAAAGCCTATTCACTTTATCATGCAATCTCTGAGTCAACAAATGTATGGAAAACTTTATTTCTTACATCCATACCTTTCTCAGTGATCTGCCAAAACTCCGAAATAAAATCTCCCTGTTATTCTGAACTTTTGCTCATTGTCACTCTTGTAGCTCTTCAGTCAAAATTTTGCCAAGACAGACATACTTTACAATCTAAGCCCTCTATAGTTTTTTAATTCATTTTTCCTAACAAGCTCTTGTAGGGAATAAACCATGGACTTCTTCTAATTATCAGTCACCTATGCAAACTTCATATATTCATTAAGGGAGACTTTAATGAATATGTAATGGATCTGTAAAGATTACATATACAGGTAGTTCTTGACCACAAAATTCAGAATTCCCATTGCTTAGCAAGATGATTGTTAAGTGAGTCATGCCAGATTTTATGAATTTTGTTAAGCAATTGTTAAGCAAATATTAGTTATTAAGTGAATTAATTAACACAATCATTAAACAAATCGAGCTTCTTCTGTTGACTTTGCTTGTTGGAACCTGGCTAGTAAGGTTGCAATAAATACAGGGCGGGGCATAACCTTTTCCTAGGGGGTCACAGCAACACTTGTAATAACAACACAAATAATTCATACACCATTCGAAAGCCCATCAAAAACTGAGTTTATTGACACGATTTAATAGTCAGTATGACCACCATTAGCCCTTCGAACAGCATTCAAACGAGGTGGATAAGAACACAACAAATCTTCAAACAGTTCCGTTCGATTTTCCAGATTTTTCAACACAGTTTCCAAATTCATTCTCAAAGTTTCAACCGAATATCGATTTTGACCTTGCTCCTGAATCATCAGAGCTTCCACTTCATCCTTAATTATGGCCCCAATGTTCTCTGCCGGATTGAGATCTGGCGAATTGAGATCTGGCTCCAGCATCGCGAGCCTCTCGAAAGGCAATGCATTTTATTCTGTCAATGATCCTTTGTTCTTCCGAATCGAATTTTCCAGCCATTCTTAAAGCAAATTTAACATTTAATAGCTCATTCAATTCAGTTTTTTATGGGCTTTAAAATGAGGTGTCGCGGAAGTTGTAAACTGCTGTCGATCTTGCTGTGACCCCCTAGGAAAAGGTTATGCCCCGCCCTGTACATGCCAGTGGCTAATTTGTGAATTTTGATCACATGATCATGAGAATGTTGCAATGGTCATAATTTAATGTATAGTCTTTATTGTCATTGTACAAAATAAATACAACGAAATTGTTTTAGCCTCACTGGTGCAAAATTATAGCTGGAATGAAAAAAGAAAGAAAAAGTCATACATTTCCACGTGTGCATGGAGAGATTGTGGTTGCATTTAAATGTCTGACAGCCCAAGGATAGAAATTATTTTTAAACCTATTGGTTCGGCTGGCTATACTTTGATGTCTTCTGCCCGATGGTAGAAGTGCAAAGAGACACTGACCAGGGGGTGAATCATCTCTGAGTATCTTCCTTACTCTGCTAAAGCAGCGAGATCTGGCGATGTCATCCAGTGGTGTCAGAGGGCAACCAATGGTTTCTTGTGCCGAATTGATCACTCTCTGTAGTGCATTCCTGTCCGCAGCTGTTAAACCAGCATACCATACTGTAATACAATATGTGAGGACACTTTCTATGGTGGACCGATAGAGGTCATCAGCCGTTGTTCCACCTGATTTTTTCACAGGACTCTAAGGAAATGAAGTCTCTGTTGAGCCTTTCTAATCACCAGGGACGTGTTGTTTTTCCAGGTGAGATCTTGACTAATAAGCATTCCCAAGAATTTAAAAGAGGAAACTTTCTTCATACAGCCCCCCTCAATATACAGTGAGGCAGGTTCCTCTCTGTGCTTCCGGATACTTAGCACCATCTCCTTTGTCTTACTAGCATTTAGATGTATGTTGTTTCTTGAGCGCCATGCAGATACCTTCTGAGCTTCTTCCCTGTATGCTGATTCGTCCCCTCCAGGTATGACATCCAGCACCATTGTGTCATCTGCAAACTTTATTATGATGTTGGATGGATCAAAGGATAACTGTAAGGACCAGTCATAACTCAAATTTTTTCAGTGCCATTGTAACTTCAAATAGTCATTAAATGAATTATTGAAAGTCTACCTGTACAGGGCGGGGCATAACCTTTTCCTAGGGGGTCACAGCAAGATCGACAGCAGTTTACAACTTCCGCGACACCTCATTTTAAAGCCCATAAAAAACTGAATTGAATGAGCTATTAAATGTTAAATTTGCTTTAAGAATGGCTGGAAAATTCGATTCGGAAGAACAAAGGATCATTGACAGAATAAAATGCATTGCCTTTCGAGAGGCTCGCGATGCTGGAGCAACAACAATGTCGAATTTTGGGGCAATGACGTCTGGCCGGGAAATTCGCCAGATCTCAATCCGGCAGAGAACATTGGGGCCATAATTAAGGATGAAGTGGAAGCTCTGATGATTCAGGAGCAAGGTCAAAATCGATATTCGGTTGAAACTTTGAGAATGAATTTGGAAACTGTGTTGAAAATCTGGAAAATCGAACGGAACTGTTTGAAGATTTGTTGTGTTCTTATCCACCTCGTTTGAATGCTGTTCGAAGGGCTAATGGTGGTCATACTGACTATTAAATCGTGTCAATAAACTCAGTTTTTGATGGGCTTTCGAATGGTGTATGAATTATTTGTGTTGTTATTACAAGTGTTGCTGTGACCCCCTAGGAAAAGGTTATGCCCCGCCCTGTACTTATATTTTAACAATTCTCCTCTTATATCATCTACCCTGCAGCCTTGCTATTTTGCAGGATTCACATAGCATTTATGAGTTTCTTTTCACCAATGTTTTCTTGGATCTTTCATTTTCTCTTTGGAACATATTGTTCCCATACAAATTGCTAAAGTAATCCTTCCAACAATCACTTCTTTAGTTTCATCCCAAATCAGTTCTTTGTCATTATTTTTAATTCCATTTTAAAAATTATTCTCTTTTCATCAGTCACTCAGCATTTTGTTGCCTATTTTAACCTTTTATGATTATTGCTGTCATTGCTTTCATAATTTGCAACTTAGCATTTTTCTCTGTATACAGTTATCACCTACTGTCCTAATTTTTGCAGCAATCATTCTCTTACATATAGTTTTGTGTTCTGACCCCCCTCATCCCACACCAACACACTCCAAGCTAAGGATAAGTTACGGCATTTAATTAACAGACAGGTCCTTGGCAGCAAACCGGCACAGACAAGCTTGGGCAGCAATCCAGCACAGATAAGCCGTGGCAGCAATCTAGCCTGTCAAGCTCACAATAATGTTGTCCAACATTAGTTCCTGCGTTGACTTCTGCAAAAGGGGCATGTGCACAAGCAGTCCTTTTATAGTCTGGAGAGGAGCCTAATGACCACCAGCTGAGTGCAATTACCTCCTGTACTTGCACAACTGTTCCTGACACCTATTAGCTCTTCGGTGCCGGGCATCCAGGAACAACTCACTGCTGATGTCAGGATCACATTTCCTTGTCTCCTCCCCACTGGTCCAAGGCTCAGGCGCCTCCTGGTGGCCAACCAGTCTCTCTGCGCCCTGCTCTGAGTCAGAACCCTGTCCAGGGTCCTCCACATCCTCCAGAGCCGACTTATAGGACCCCTCGCTGTCGGAGTCTGGTGGCAGCTCCAATGGCTCCTGCTGGGCCACAACAGTTTTGTAATCCATATTCCTTTTCACTTCATAATTTCTTTTTCATACTTCCCATTAGTGTTATTCACCCACTTCCATGGTATTGTGTAATGTAAGCCACCCTGAGACCCCTCAGGGAAAAGGGCGGCCTATAAATCCCAAATAAATGGGAAAAAAATGAAATGAAATGAAATAAATGAAATGAAAATGAAATGTAATGTAATTGTTTTCAGTATTTTCAAATGACTCCACAAATGTCTTCTAGGTTTCAGAATATCTTTCCTTACGTCCAATTTCGATTTCATTCTTTTAGGAGACTGATCTATCTTTTGCTATGTTTTCATTCAAAGCTTCTACTTTCAGCAATTTCCTTTTTTCTACTAGTTTTACTTTCACTCATGTTTCTTTTATTTCTTTGCCCTTTTTTCTTAGAAACATTTCTCCACGTGCGACATTGCCAAAACTGGTCTGTCCCTGTTCAGAAACTCTTACCATCCTTACCTCTTTCTCAAATTCTCTGTTTTGCAAGTTAAAACATGAAATCCATCCTGCTTTTACATTTCCATTCATTTCTCTACCATCCCCAATGCATTTACGAATATGCTCGTGTTTGAAACAATTTATTCAAAACAAATATTTATTTTTCCTAAGCAGATGTTCTCACCCGGTAATTTCCTTGGTTTCCAAATGACCCAGGCACTTTTTCCTGTAGTTTCTCCTCTCATCCCCAATCATCCATTTATGTCACCTAACTAAATTGTTTTTCTTCCTTGATTGCACTCATTTAGAAGGTTGAACATTTTTCCAAAACTCATTTCACTTCCATTATCATCAGTCTATGAATTACTTTCAAACATATTTATAACAATCTAAATGGTGCCATTACAAACTTTCTGGCATACATAGTAACTCATTCATAGCCATTCATTCATAACAAAACCTACTCCCTGCATGTATTCATCAATTTAGCTACACAAGATGAGACTATGTTCATTTATATCTATTACATCTTTCCCCTTCTCTGTTTTACAACATGCTCTGTGTGTGTACAAAAAGAATACACACACACACACACACACATATGGAATTCTTAACTATCATTTGTTAGCCATTTTATTTACCTACAGAGATTTCTGTTACAAGGGTGCTGGGTGCCATAACTGGAGTTATGACTGGTCCTTATAGTTATCCTTTGATCCATCCAACATCATAATAAAGTTTGCAGATGACACAATGGTGCTGGATGTCATAACTGGAGGGGACGAATCAGCATACAGGGAAGAAGCCCAGAAGGTATCAGCAGGTGCTCAAAAAACAACTTACATCTAAATACTAATAAGACATAGAAGATGGTGCTAGATATCCAGAAGCACAGAGAGGAACCTGCCCCACTGTATATCGAGGGGTGCTGTGTGGAGGGGGTTTCCTCTTTTAAATTCTTGGGAGTGCTTATTAGTCAAGATCTCACCTGGAAAAACAACACGTCTCTGGTGATTGGAAAGGCCCAACAGAGACTTCATTTCCTTAGAGTCCTGTGAAAAAATCAGGTGGAACAACGGCTGATGACCTCTTTCTATCGGTTCACCATAGAAAGTGTCCTCACATATTGCATTATAGTATGGCATGCTGGTTTAACAGCTGCGGACAGGAATGCACTACAGAGAGTGATCAATTCGCCACAAGAAACCATTGGTTGCCCTCTGACACCACTGGAGGACATCTCCAGATCCCGCTGCTTTAGCAGAGTAAGGAAGATACTCAGAGATGATTCACACCCTGGTCAATGTCTCTTTGCACTTCTACCATCGGGCAGAAGACATCGAAGTATAGCCAGCCGAACAAATAGGTTTAAAAATAATTTCTATCCTTGGGCTGTCAGACTTTTAAATGCAACCACAATCTCTCCATGCACACGTGGAAATGTATGACTAATTTTTTCTTTTTCTTTCTTTTTTCATTTCCGCTATAATTTTGCACCTGTGAGGCTAAAACCAATTTTGTTGTATTTATTTTATACAATGACAATAAAGACTGTACTATACTATACTATACTATACTATACTATACTATACTATACTATACTATACTATACTATACTATACTATACTATACTATACTATACTATACTATACATACATGTTTATAGAAAAACGGCAGCTCCGGCCACGCTTTAAGCCAAAAACACCAGCCTGAGGATGGTGAGTGAGACCTTGCCAAAACGTTGCCAAGACAATCTCAATCTTACATGGGAAAAGACCTGAATAGAACAAAACCAGCATACCTACACCTGTGAAAATCTACGAAAATATCTATAATCTATAATCTGTAATCTGTAATCTGTAATCTGTAATCTGTAATCCGTAATCCGTAATCCATTATCCATTATCCATTATCCATTATCCTTTATCTGTATCTCTATCTCTATCTCTATCTCTATATCTATCTATCTATCATCTATCTATCTATCTATCTATCTATCTATCTATCTATCTATCTATCTATCGTTTATTCATTTATTCATGCTCTTTACCATTTACTCTTTTTAAATTCCAAGCCACCATCTTCTACATATGATGGGTATCACCAGTTGGTTAATAGATATTTATCTCAATCACTTACCAGGTATTTATTGGGTCAACTGAGAGTTTCACATAAAGTTTTTTTATAATGTAGAAAAAGAACAGATTAGGTTACTAGCCTTAATCTTATTTATTATATATACAGCATTCACTGCTACTGATCAGGATGATACCAGACAGTTTTGACTAATATCTCTCAGGAATAGGGCGGCATACAAATGGAATAAACATTTCAACATTTCAATATACAGCAAATGCAATCAAGGGCCAATTTAATCCCAAGCATCCTCATGATCATGCAAGCTGGAACTATACATTAATGATTCTCCACTTTGGCAATTTTTAGATGTGTGGACTTCAACTCCCAGAACTCCCCAACTAGCATGATCTAAACATTTCTAGCAAGCCAATGTATTGCCCCTCCACCTACTAGCTCAGAGGTATATAGATAGATAAACAAGATGCGGCAAAATAGTCCTCCGCTATTATATAACTACTACGTGCCTCAAATTGATATCCTTCCCAGTCATATCTTAAATATTCATATGCAGGAAAATGGAGCTATTTTTACATTCTCATAGCCTGAGAATTTTGCATAATCAAAAGACAGTGGTTTTACCCTCCTGACCAAGGAATTGGAACACTCAAGAATATCACAAGATTACTTTTCCCTTCTTTAGTTGGTTTAAACAAAAGCAGTGTTTGAAAAGCCCTGAAAAACATAAGGGGATTGATATTTAATTTTATCTTTGACTTTGAAACTTTAAAACTTTGTACATTCTTCCTTGTAACTAATACAAACTTTTTTTCCCTGCCTAAGCACCATGAGAAGTCTAGTTTAGTCCATTTATTAATGTAGTAGGATGGAAACCATATGTCATTTACACACTCTTTCAGTCTTTTCCTTCAGCTCCACCCCAAAATTGTTGGCAAGGTGACTAGAATTAGAATTAGAATTAGAATAAGTTTATTTATAGGCCGCCCTTTTCCCTGAGGGGACTCAGGGCGGCTAACAACTTATATGGGAGGGGGAACATACAATGACATATAACACAATATATAATTAAAAGTCGAGCAACATTCATTCAACATTCGGGTGGGGGCGGATTATACTCTTTACCCCCAGGCCTGACGGGATAGCCAGATCTTGAGGGCTGTGCGGAAGGTCTGAAGGGTGGTGAGGGTACGAATCTCCACGGGGAGATCGTTCCAGAGGGTCGGAGCTGCTACTGAAAAGGCTCTCCTCCGCGTAGTTGCCAGCCGGCACTGGCTGGCAGATGGCACTCGGAGGAGGCCTAATCTGTGAGATCTGATGGGTCGAGAGGAGGTAATTGGCAGGAGGCGGTCTCTCAAGTACGCAGATCCACTACCATGAAGGGCTTTATAGGTGGTGAGAAGCACCTTGAAGCGCACCCGGAGATCAACAGGTAGCCAGTGCAGCTCGCGGAGGATAGGTGTTATGTGGGCGAACCGAGGTGCGCCCACGATCACTCGCGCGGCCACATTCTGAACTAGCTGAAGTTGCTGGATGCTCTTCAAGGGCAGCCCCATGTAGAGCACGTTGCAGTATTCCAGCCTAGAGGTCACAAGGGCACGAGTGACTGTTGTGAGAGCCTCCCGGTTCAGGTAGGGTCGCAACTGGCGCACCAGGCGAACCTGGGCAAATGCCCCCCTGGTCACAACCGACAGATGGTAATCAAAGGTCAGCTGTGGGTCCAGGAGGACTCCCAAGTAACTCCCAAGTGACTAAGCCAAATAACAATCAAATTTTTATTTCAAGAAAATGAAGGAAGCATCAGAATCACATATAAGAGCAACAAAGCCAATACAAACAAAATGAGCATTTACAAAAAAATAAACTAATAAAATAACTTCCTAGAAAGAGACTCTGATCTAACTCAAAGACCATTCTCCAGATCAAGTTTGACAGTCAGGATGTCATCCTAAATTAATTTCTGTTTTTTATATCTGTAAGGCTAAGCTCATATCAGCCTCACCTCAGAAGCCTGAAAAGGCCTTGCTATTCTGGTTATTGCTCTAAGTCTGATCTTCCCCCACAAAGCTAGACATGAATTTAGACTGGCTGAGAGATTGCAGCCGAGCAACTCCCCCACAGCCAATCCGCTGCAGGTTCTGCTACTCGAATGGGCAACAGATAGTCTTCAACTTATGACCCAGGGGTAGGATTCAAATAATTTAACAACCGGTTCTCTGCCCTAATGACCATCTGGGTAGGTGGGGCTCGGTGGTCATGTGACTGGGTGGGTGTGCCCAACACAAGGTCACTCAGGTCCAGTGGTGGGTTGCTTATCCCGTTCCAACCGAACCAGTTGGAACGGGGCCGGCGGCGTCCTCGTGCACACGTGCAGTTCACGCATGCGTCATAGCTGCTCGTGGAAAATCGTGCAGGCGCTGTATGTGCCATCCAGCTGCTCACAGAGAATCGCGCAGGCGCTGTATGTGCCATGCACCTGCGTGGAAGCACAGAAGCCTTCAAAGACCGGTAAGGAGGGCGGGCGGGTGGGCCCTTCGCCGTTTCTGGAAGTTACTTACTTCTGGGTTCGCTGACCAACCGGTTTGCGGGGACCGCCGCAAACCGGTTGAAAACCACCCCTGCTCAGGTCGATGGACGCTTCACCTTAGCAGTTACAATGTAACAAGGGTTAACCGGAGAGGCAGTTTCTGTAAGCAAGTCAATAAAAATTAGGCTAGAAACAACACTGGAATGTTTCCTTCCTGCCTTCCTTACAGGATTAGCCCTGTAAAGTGGAAAAAAACTAAAGGAGATTTCTTCCAACAACTGGTTCTCTGAACTACTTAGAAAGTTACCAACCAGTTCTCCCGAATAGGTGCGAACTGGCTGAATCCCACCACTGGTATGACCATAAGTGATAAGCGAGACATCTGTTAAGTGATTTTTGTCCATTTTACAACATTTCTTGTCAAAGCTGTTAAGTGAATCACTGGAGTTTTTGAGTTAGTAACAACTGGTAGCTAACTACTAGTTAGATGTTAAGTGCTTCCCCATTGACTTTGCTTGTCAGAAGGTTGCAAAAGGGGATCACATGATCCCAGGACACCGCATCTCATGCATACATGCCAGTTGCCAAGCATCCCAACTTTGTCATTAACATCTTTTATTTCATTTTCATTTTTCTTTATACAATCACTTAAATACTGTGCAGTTAAAAAAAGCAATAAACACAACTCATAACACTTCTATCCTTCATACACCCTTTCTTCTACCCCTCCAACTTTCATTTCTCCCCTCCAACAATCCCCTCTTCTACTTCCCCTCCCCCTCAACCATTCCTTTCTCCCCTTCCCACCATCTCACCCTCCTTACATTCCCTTCTCACTCCCTCTTAGTTCCTCCCTCTTCTTTCCCTCTACTCCTCACTTCGGTGTATTTTTACTATTCATTGGTCTATTCGTTTTGTAATTAACACTAAAATTATAAGAAAAAATAATAATAAAAGCATCCCAACTTTGATCACATGATCCATGGGGATGTTGCAATGGTCATGAGTGTGAAAAATGATCGTGTCATTTTTTTCAGTGCCATTGTAACTTTGAATGGTCATTCAATGAAAGGTTGTAAGTCAAGGACTACCTGTACTTGAATACCACCTGAGCCCTTCTGAATATGGAAAACTCAGGAAGGATTTTCTCCCAGAAACCTATTGTTCACCTTCCCAGTAGGCATGACTTCATATATCTTTGCTAAATTTTCCACAGTTGCCCCGTATTTTTCCTGGGCCTTGGATTTGAGGGAAGGCTTTGAGGATATTTCCTGTTTTATCCAGTCCCCAATTTGCTTCTTCTATTGTCATAATTGGAACAGTCTAACTTGGTAAAAATATATTGCTGAAGGATAATAGCATCCTGTCAACTAGGAGTAAAACACACTGAAATTAGTGTATTCAGTATGTGATATATGAGCACAAAAGGTCACTTTGCTTCAATTTCATTCTTCTAGGAGACTGTTCTGTACTCTTAGTTTGTGTGACTCATTCAGCTAGATGCCTGAGTTAGCAAATGTGAATGTCTTACCTCCAATATATGTTATGTTATTCTTGAGGTTATAGATGTACTGTGTTGATCTATCCTACAATAGATAGGATGTATGTGTGTTGTAAACACAATACTGGCAGACATTTAGATCATGAATAACTTTCACCTCCCAGCAGTCCACACTTAACAACAATGCCAATTTCAAGGATATACAGCATTGGATGCAATTTTGGGAACTGAACAAGGTGGAGCATACAGTGAACACTTAACTACTGACAAAAGGGAGGACATTACATTCTTATTCATGCAGATGTGATTTTGCTTTTTTTGTTCTTTATGTGTTTGTAGAAGATGCAAGATCTGCTTTTTTGGGGGTGGTGGTGTTTACGAATATAAAAATAATATAGAAACATACTCATCAGAAGATTGTCAAAACAGCAAGACAATTCTATTATTTTTTCTTCTGTTCTTTTACACTGATTAATTCAGTAGCAAATTGTCCTTTGAAATATCTTCAGAACTGATAATACATTCTAGCCTTTATAAAATGTCTAGAATTAAATACACCAGTGAGCCACCAAATACTGAACCCTAAATAAATGTGATTTATGAAAGTTTTTAATGGTTTAATTTTTTTCTGTATTTAATTATTTCAGTAGATATTAAGCCAGTGATTCCCAAACTTGGCAACTTTAAAACTTGTGGACTTCAACTCCCAGAATTCTCCAGCTAGCTCCAGCTAGCTCGTCTTAAAGTTGCCAAGTTTGGGAACCACTGTATTAAGCATATTTGACGGTTGGGGCACTTTTTTTCCCACTTGACTATATTAATTCTTTGTTAGCTTAAATGTGTCACATAGGATATAAAAATATGGACCCAATCAGTATTTAGGAGTGATGGGTGATACAAATGGCTATCCAGCATCTTCTTAAAGACTTCCAGTGTTGGGGCATTCACAACTTCTGGAGGCAACTTCTGTTCCACTGATTAATTGTTCTAACTGTCAGGAAATTTCTCCTCAGTTGTAAATTGCTTCTCTCCTTGATTAGTTTCCACCCATTGCTTCTTGTTCTACCCTCAGGTGCCTTGGAGAATAGTTTGACTCCCTCTTCTTTGTGGCAACCCCTGAGATATTGGAACACTGCTATCATGTCTCCCCTAATACTTCTTTCTATTAAACTGGACATACCCAGTTCCTGCAACCGTTCTTCTCTGCTCTGCTGGCTGGAGAACTCTGGGAGTTGAAGTCCACAAGTCTTAAAGTTGCCAAGTTTGGGAACCACTGTATTAAGCATATTTGAGGATCAGGGCATTTTTTTTTTCACTTGACTGTATTAATTCTTTGTTAGCTTAAATGTGTCACATAGGATATAAAAATATGGACCCAATCAGTATTTAGGAGTGATGGGTGATACAAATTAGAGCGCCAAATGGGAAGTTAATTAGTCCCGGAATCAATATGGCTTCACCTGTAACTCTGCCTGGGATTCATCCCAATATATAACATGCCTGAACAGCCACAATGAACAAGTGAATCATCATTTCCCTAAGTTCATCTTTTTACTTCTCTATGGCTCTCTGCATCAGTCCATTAAGCCAAAGTGCCGCATTTGATTTGTGATATACTATTATGTCTCTCGCTCTAGTTTTCTTCAATTCATGGAGTTTTCTGTCTTCAATTAAATTGCAGAGAACTTCCCCCCTCCCACTCCCGACAGGCCGTAGAAAGCTGTAGATTTGCTATTGGGTTTTTAGTGCCATAATAATTTTTTTCTGAGAATTCATAATAAGAGTTCAGTGAGGCTTCTGATAGCAACCTGGACAACTATACAGAGAAAATAGGGTTTCATATTCTGGTTTAGTTTGCTCAGTATCAATAATTCAAACAATATATAGCTGAGTTTTAACAAATGAGAAGCTGAGCTTAGTAATAAGGCATATGGGATAGACACAGAGGTGTGTTCCTACCAGTTCGCACCTATTCGGTAGAACCGGTTCGTCAAATTTACCGAACCGGTTAGAAGAGGTTCCACCAGTGGACCCGGAAATCAGGCCACACCTACAGAAGAAGTTCCAAAAATTTTTGAAACCCACCACTGGTCCTTGGATATTATTATTCTACACTATCATGCTCATATTTGTAAAACTCAGTGCCTCTGTGAAAGGTAAGGATGACTACTGCGTTTGTGGTGCAATCAGAACATTGCGTTTGTTGAAGTTGTTTTAACGCAAACCAAAGATGCCTTTTAAAAAACAAGTTGAAATCATATTCTTATGCATGACAGTGTTGTGTGTGAGGTAATTTAAGGTGGTTCTGACAAGCGTCGTCGGCATCTTCATATCCGGTCACATGGGCGGCAAGCCACTCCCACAAAGGAGGCCACACCCACAGAGTGGGTTCGAACAATTTTTGAATCCCACCACTGGATAGACATGATAATCATAATAGACCAGTCTCAAATGTATTGTTTCTACAATTTCCCAAATACTAGAAGATATAGTACAATACATCTGGAGGCTCCATGGGTTATGGAAGGCTGTAAATTACACAAAATCAGCATAAAGTACCTTAATTTCTTCATATTAATCTGTCAGATACAGAAGGCATTTATAGATTACTATTACCTAGTATATATGTTCACCATTTGTGACCATCACTGCTGGCTTCTGACAAGCAAAGTCAATGGGGAAGCTGGCAAAAGGTTGCAAATGATGATCATGTGACCATTGCAAATGTCATAATTGCAAACTGGTTACCAAGTACCCAGATCCTGATTATGTTACTAAGGAAACCCCATAACACAGTCACACCCAGGATAACTAGTTGTAAATCTCCTTAAACATCATCATAACTTTGAACATAACCTGTACTCTTTGTCCCAATCTTGGTTTCAACAGAGGATATGTCAGTTCCTTAGCATAGTACAACTGGTGTCTGAAATAATGTTTGCATCTTGTATCTGAAACAAATTTTCTGAAATGTTCAGAGAAATTAAGTTGGTGGGATGGGAGGTATCTAATTATTTTAGTGGCATGAAGTTAAGCATTATGTTTTATCACCAACTAAGCATTTTAGCTTGATTTGGCCTCAGTATCTTACCTAAGGAGTTTGGGTTAATTTCTCTGCATTTATTGTTTTCAAACATTATTCAGTGTTCCAAAAGGAAGATGAATGGGAAGTGACTCTAGTAAGCTAAAGTAATTATATTAGCCTAATAGTAGCAAGTAATATTAATTTTTCATTATTTCTGCTTGTCAAGTGGCACCAGTGCTGATGGAGAACTTCCTGAAGTTCTTAATGAAAGCTTAAGACCTTTTTGTTTCTATGGCCCAGATGCTCCAAAAACCTTTCCCTTTTTGCTAAGGAAACTCCTTCCTGAATTTTTCAAACTTAGCAGAGTACAACATTCCATTTATTTGCTTTTAAGAGGAAGCCAGGATTTGAAGGTGGCATGAAAACCCTGCTTAAAGCCAATGATTATCTATAATGAACAGAGAAGAAAAGTCTACTGAGAAGACTACGGAATAGCATTCTTTGGGGTCAAAGACCAGTAAAATGTACAATTTTTCAAATAAATTTATAACCGCCATATACAATTTCTAAAAAAAATAAAAGTAAAATATTAATTATAAAGTCCGACAATAAGAAGACAAGAGAAATTAGCCTGCTTGTCTGATATTAGGAGCTTAAAATTGTCATATAATTTTACAAAAGAGTGCCTATAAAAATATTTGTACAAACCTTTAACATTAAAATACTATTCTAATAGACCACAGTTTTAATATACTACTGAAATTTCTAAATTTCTGAATGTTGAAATATTAAAGTTGAAACATTTTGATTAAATAGACATTTTATTGCATTCTTTATTAAGATTACAAATCAGTGAAATCAATATGCCTCTATAAATTTAGTGCAATATGACAATATAATATGCACCTAGTATAGTATAGTGTTCTGACCCCGCTCGTCCCACACCAACACACACTCCGAGCCAAAGATAAGTTACGGCATTTAATTAATAGACAGACAGATCCTTGGCAGCAAACCAGCACAGACAAGCTTGGGCAGCAATCCAGCACAGATACGCCGTGGCAGCAATCCAGCCTGCCAAGCTCACAATAATGTTCTCCGACATTAGTTCCTGCGTTGACTTCTGCAAAAGGGGCGTGTGCACAAGCAGTCCTTTTATAGTCTGGAGAGGAGCCTAATGACCACCAGCTAAGTGCAATTACCTCCTGTAACTGCGCAACTGTTCCTGACGCCTATTAGCTCTTCGGTGCCGGGCATCCAGGAACAACTCACTGCTAGCATCTGGATCACTCTCCCTTGTCTCCTCCCCACTGGTCCAAGGCTCAGGTGCTTCCTGGTGGCCAACCAGCCTCTCTGCGCCCTGCTCGGAGTTGGAATCCTGTCCAGGGTCCTCCACATCCTCCAGGGACGACTCATAGGGCCCCTTGCTGTCGGAGTCTGGTGGCAGCTCCAACGGCTCCTGCTGGGCCACAACAGTATAGTATAGTATGGTATGGTACAGTACAAGATAAATATACAATATATTCTACAGTACTTACATATCTAACTAAAGTTGATATTCCTGTATTTCTGCATTTGGCATATTATTGAACAGGATTTTGCTACATGCCAGTTAATTTTGGGATCTTTATTTTCAAGTAAATGTTTTATAGAAATACCATCTGGAGCAATCAGAATATTTTTCATCAAAAGGCCCAGCAAAGTTCATTGAGTATGCATAACATATATAGGCATCAGCACAGAAATATATGGGCAGGTAGTTCTCAAGTCACATCCCCTTCATGGAGAGAATCTCTATTTACATAGGGAAAATTCAAAATATATGTTCTCAAGGGTAGTTAATAGGAAAGGATCAAGGCAAGCAAAAATTAAAAAAAAACCAGTGGTACTTTTGAAAATATTGGGTTGTTTGGGAAAATATATACCAAGTGACTAGCGACCAGGCTTGCAAAAACTCTGCTTTGATTCTGTCTGTTTGTCTACCTATCTTGATCAATTTGTTTCAGGATATTTTTTACATGGTCATATTCAATTTCCAAATCCATTATAATACGCCAATTTCTGTCCTACTCTAATTTTCCAGAGTGCATGGCAGGAATCTATCAGTACCTGTAGGGCCAAGCCTTGGAATACAGAACATATGACATTTCCTTACCCAGGTCCAGTATCAATACAATACAATACAATAGCAGAGTTGGAAGGGACCTTGGAGGTCTTCTAGTCCAACCCCCTGCCTAGGCAGGAAACCCTATACCGTTTCAGACAAATGGCTATCCAGCATCTTCTTAAAGACTTCCAGTGTTGGGGCATTCACAACTTCTGGAGGCAAGCTGTTCCACTGACTAATTGTTCTAACTGTCAGGAAATTTCTCCTCAGTTGTAAATTGCTTCTCTCCTTGATTAGTTTCCACCCCTTGCTTCTTGTTCTACCCTCAGATGCCTTGGAGAATAGTTTGACTCCCTCTTCTTTGTGGCAACCCCTGAGATATTGGAACACTGCTATCATGTCTCCCCTAATACTTCTTTCTATTAAACTAGACATACCCAGTTCCTGCAACCGTTCTTCATAAGTTTTAGTCTCCAGTCCCCTAATCATCTTTGTTGCTCTTCTCTGCACTCTTTCTAGAGTCTCCACATCTTTTCTACATTGTGGCGACCAAAACTGAAAGCAGTATTCCAAGTGTGGCCTTACCAAGGCATTATAAAGTGGTATTAACACTTCGCGTGATCTTGATTCTATCCCTCTGTTTATGCAGCCTAGAACTGTGTTGGCTTTTTTGGCAGCTGCTGCAAACTGCTGGCTCATATTTAAATGGTTGTTCACTAGGACTCCAAGATACCTCTCACAGTTACTACTGTTGAGCAAGGTACCACCTATACTGTACCTGTGCATTTTGTTTTTGTTGCCTAGATGTAGAACCTTACTCTTTTCACCACTGAATTTCATTTTATTAGAAAGTGCCCAATGTTCAAGTTTGTCAAGATCCTTCTGTATCTTGAGCCTATCTTCTGGAGTGTTGGCTATTCCTGCCAGCTTGGTGTTATCTGCAAATCTGATGAGCTCCCCATTTATTCCCTTATCTAAATCATTGATAACAATTTTGGACTTGTCTGCATCAAATTATAGTGCCCTATACCGTTTAAGAAGATGTTGGATAGCCATCTGTCTGAAACGGTATAGGGTTTCCTGCCTAGGCAGGGGGTTGGACTAGAAGACCTCTAAGGTCCCTTGAAACTCTACTATTGTATTGTATTGCAGCATTAGGTACACAGCTTGTCACTTAAAAGACTTTTCTTAGAAACCTGGAGTAGATAGATTCAAGTAGAGATGTCTGCCTTGCGAGCTCTGAAGTTGAGCTAGAGTGTTGCTACAAAGAGCTTAATGGCAGCTGTAATATATTCATTCCTTCATGTAGAACAGTGGTTCCCAAACTTGGCAACTTTAAGACTTGTGGACTTCAACTCCCAGAATTCTCCAGCCAGCTCTGCTCTGCTGGCTGGAGAATTCTGGGAGTTGAAGTCCACAAGTCTTAAAGTTGCCAAGTTTGGGAACCACTGATGTAGAACAATTACAGAATGGCTGAACTGCTTGATTGAGCCTCCTGGATGGCATATAAGTGAACTTCTCCATTTCCTTTTAACCAAGATAATACAAGCACATCAAGAGTTCAGATTTCTGCCCATTCGTGATTCAGTACTGTCTTTGGAGTCTTTTTGAGTAGACCATAATCTTTATTTTGTTGTAGTTCAGTTGCAAATGCTAATAGTCTAGTTGTTCAGGCACCAGATTAGAAACCTGAAGATTGTGAGTCCCACATTAGCCATGAAAGCTGGCTGGGTGAGTTTGGGCCAGTCATTTTCGCATCAGTCCAATTCACCGCATAAGGTTGTTATTGTGGGGAAAATAGGAGGACCAAGGAGCATTAACTTCATTTGCTCGTTATAAATAAATGAGCTATTTATAAAAAAAATAAAGGTGGAGCATTAACTTCATTTGCTCGTTATAAATAAATGAGCTATTTATAAAAAAAATAAAGGTGGAATATGAATAAATAAATAAACCAGAACAGAAGGATAAAGAATGAAAGTCCCTCTTTATTTCTATTCAGGTCAGTGATAAAATCACAGCATTATCTATATAGAAGAAGTCATAGGTCTGGCATTTAGTTCATATTTATTTTCTGTGCTGCCTATCAGCTTGGGGTTCATGACTATGATTTGAGTTCAAAGGACCAATCACAGGTGCTGGTTAGCCCAAACTAGTTAATTTCTCCCTGTCCCTGTTTCACTTTTGGCTTCGGTATAAGGTATGGGCTATAATATCTTCCTGTCCCCATTGATATGACTGTGGGGCCAAGTTAGGATGGGGGACAGAAACAGAAGATTCAGGGCACCATTGCATACTTGATAGGCAGTTGTCCCTTAAAGGGACGACATAGCATAAATACATCCGACTACAGACGAGATGAATATATCGCAGCAGCCCCAAGGCAGGTCAGTTTGCTTCTCTTCCTCATGGTCTTGATTTATTGCATTTGATTCCTGATGGTTTGATGTAGCTGCTGCTGACAGAAGCATTCATTATCCTGCCATCTGTGCTTTTGATTGCTCTGTAGTGGAATTTCATCCTGCTTTCAAATGCATTTGGGTTATTTTGGGCCAAGTATAAGATCCCTTGGGGTACGTAACGGTGGCCATTCTAATTCTGTTGTTATGCCCAAGCCTACTGCTCTCTTAGATATAAAGGAAAAGGCTCTGGATGTGAGCCGGGTGCAGCTGTGCAAATGGGAAGACTCAAAAAACCAATGACCTCTTTCTTGACTTCTGTATTTCTGGAACGCTTTATTTTCCTGAAAAATGTGGGCTGCCAATTCCTGCATTTGCTAAATAACCCAAATGTGGCGACAGGGCTTATTTACACAAAGTAAATTCCTTTGCTCTCTCATTTTTTTTGGGGTACTCAGCTTCTTTATCCAATCTTTCAAAAACATTTCAGATTATGGTTTTTAGGTCTCTGAAACAAAGCAGTGCAAACAACAATAATAGCAACAGTAGGCGTTTTATATATAAACAAATACAGTTTACCCACCTCCTTGTTTTCCCTTCATAACGCCTACCACTAAGCCATTTGCCTTGAAGCTGGAAATCCCTCTCCTTTCCAGCCATATTTTACTTGATTCAGTCTGTTCCATCCTTTCTCTGGAGCTAGCAGAGAATTATTTTAACCTGCCTGAAATCTTTTATTTAAAAGCTTATTTCCAATGAAAATTAATTATTAAATCAATTGTATGGCAAAAACTGAAGGTGACAAACATGGGCTTGGAAGACCCAGTCATGTTGCAGCCTTTTTTCAAAAGAATTTCTTAAATTTGCCTCGCTAGGTGCAGAATCCTTTGGCTCTTATTATTGCCACTCTTCCATTTTTACAGAGACTGTGGTGGCTGCCTGTCTGCCAATCAGAGGTGGGTTCCTACCAGTTCGCACCTATTTGGTAGAACCAGTTCGTCAAATCTACCGAACCGGTTAGAAGAGGTTCCACCAGTGGACCCGGAAAGCAGGCCACACCTACAGAAGAGGTTCCAAAATTTTTTGAAACCCACCACTGGTCCTTTGATATGATTATTGTACACTATCATGTTCATATTTATGAAACTCAGTGCCTCTGTGAAAGGTAAGGATGACTACTGCGTTTGTGGTGCAATCAGAACATTGCGTGTGTTGAAGTTGTTTTAACGCAAACCAAAGATGCCTTTTAAAAAACAAGTTTACATCCTATTCTTATGCATGCCAGTGCTGTGTGTGAGGTAATTTAAGGTGGTTCTGACAAGTGTCGTCGGCATCTTCATATCCGGTCACATGGGTGGCAAGCCACTCCCATCTGGTCACATGGGCGGCAAGCCACTCCCACAAAGGAGGCCACACTCACAGAGTAGGTTCGAACAATTTTTGAAACCCACCACTGCTGCCAATCCATTAGTCCTTAACAATATTTCTGACATCCCTGGTGTGATTGTTCAGCTTCATTGTAACTTGCTTTCATTTTGCTGCTGTCACATTCTTGACTATTTCTCCTTCCGCTACAACCCATATCTCCTTTACTGAAGAAGATTCTAACTTTATTACACATATTTAGGGGAAATAACACCACCCAAAGACATTCATGGTATAATAAAGAAACCGGAAATCACTGGAGGTAGGAGAAAATATCTGGTGGGATAATTGCACAAATGTGCACTGACATTTATAAAGTATCTACAGGCTCAATGCAAACGAGAAAGAATAATGATTTAAAGAGCAGATGGTAAATGATTTAGAGTCTCATGGAAATTAGGAGATCAAAATAGCTTTTGCACCTCACACATTAGTACAGCGCTTTTAGCATTTCCCGAAAAGTTTTCCAGAAAGCAAAATCCCTCTTACTAAATAATGTGTCAGAGTAGAAACCAGGGACTCTGAGGGAGCTCCAGAGAAAGGATGGAACAGACCAACAGGCCTGGGGCTCATGAGTTCCCATCCCCACTCGAATTGTGTGGCTGTTGACTTCTTTTAAATTGTTTCCGTATTTTGTTTGTTTGTTTTTTTATCGCTTTTTTGTCTGTATTATTCCCTTCCCCTTCGGTTTGTTAGCCGCCCTGAGTCCCTCTGGGAATAGGGTGGCATACAAGTGTAATAAACCTTGAACCCTGAACCTTGAATCAAGTAAAATATGGCTGGAAAGAAGAGTGAATTGTTGAATTCTTTGCCAAGAAAACCCAGCAAGTCATTTTGTGTGAGTTATTTGCAAGAAGGAGTGTATTAATTTTAGTGATATTTATGGAAATATAAATTTCCATAAATATCACTATGGAAATATAAAGAGAGGTGAGGAGGAGGAGGAGGAGGAGGAGGAGGAGGAGGAGAAGGAGAAGGAGAAGGAGAAGGAGAAGAAGAAGAAGAAGAAGAAGAAGAAGAAGAAGAAGAAGAAGAAGAGAAGAAGAACAAGAAAAGAAAAGAAGAAGAAGAAGAAGAAGAAGAAGAAGAAGAAGAAGAAGAACAAGAAGAACAAGAAGAACAAGAACAAGAACAAGAACAAGAAGAACAAGAAGACCACCAGCTGAACTATAACAATGGGTGGGATAATGGTTTTATTGGTAGAAAGTGGGTGGAATGAAAACAAATGGGGGACAAGAAATAACACGGGAGCATCTCTCCTGGTGCTCCTGCAAAATGAGGTAACCAAAACTTCCAGTGGGCATGAGTACCCTGCTCTATTAGAAAGGTTTGGGAAGTTTGGGGTGTTTTAGCTTGGAAAAAAGGACATGGCTGAGAAAAAGTAGAGGGAGAATTTTTTCTCCTTTTCTAAAAGCAAGGGACATCTAATTGGAAAGACAGAAAAGGGCAGAGAGTCTTAACTTGTAGAATTCATTGTCACAAGATAATCTGAGGCAATAACTTGGATAGTTTAAGGGGGATTGGATAAAGACAAAGTGGACAGATCTATCAACGGCTATTATCTTAAAGACTTAGTGTTCTCAGTGCCTAGAGCAGTGGTGGATTGCAGATTCCGTTCCAAACGGTAAGGTTGGAACGGCCCTGGCGTCACCTACATGCACGCGTGTGGCGCACGTCATACACGCACGGCGTGCACATGCGTTGTAGCATCAAATGATGCTTCCACAAGCCTCCGTGATGCTCCAGCTGCTCAGTGGAGCATCGCGCAGGCGCTGTACACACCATGCTCGTGCGCAGAAGCGCCAACTGCTTTAAAACACGGTAAGTAATGTGGGTGGGGAGGTGGGCCCTCTGGAGCACTGTCCTGGAATGGTGCCGGTGCTCCGGGCAGGATCCGGTACGCCCGTACTGGGGCATACTGCCTGCAACCCACCAGTGGCCTAGAGACTCTTGGATCTGGAGAGAAGAGAGGTTGAACCCTGGGAAGTCAAAAGTCAGAAATACATTAGGGTTCTCTGCCACACCACCATTACTCTATGCTGGGCAGGCATTACCCATCAGTTTGCCTCCTGCAGGTGGTTCTGGACTTATGATTCCTGCTGGATCAGCTTGGCATACAGACACCTGGAGAGACCACCTGCTCCACTTCAGTGGCCAAACCAATTCTCTTTATCAGGAATAAACTGCCATACTTCCAACACTGTTCAAGCAGTTCTATAGTAGCACCAATGTTGCAGTACACCCGTCTGTGGAGATGACACTAGCTCCTGACTGATTGAAGGTTGACTCAGCCTTCCATCCTTCTGAAGTCAGTAAAATGAGGACTCATATTGTTGGGGGGAAATATGCTGACACTGTAAACTTCCTAGAGAGTGCTGTAAAGCACAATGAAGCAATATGTAAGTGCTATTGTTTTTGCAACTTTTTAAAGTAAGCCGCCGAGAAGCTTTTGGATTGCAATGGCATAGAACTATAATAAATAAAATTAATTGATTACCTCTAGCCTGGCAGCTGCATGCATTCAAATGCCTGTTGGAGGAGAATAAAGGAAGAGAGATGAGTATGTCTCTATCTCTTGAGCCGAGGTGGCGCAGTGGTTAAATGCAGCACTGCAGGCTACTTCAGCTGACTGCAGTTCTGCAGTTCGGCTGTTCAAATCTCACCGGCTCAGGGTTGACTCAACCTTCCATCCTTCAGAGGTGGGTAAAATGAGGACCCGGATTGTTGTTGGGGGCAATATGCTGACTCTGTAAACCGTTTAGAGAGGGCTGAAAGCCCTATGAAGCAGTATATAAGTCTAACTGCTATTGCTATTGTTATAAGTATGCTGGTTCGGAATTTTGGGAGTTGAAGTCTACATATCTTAAAGTTGCCAAAGTTGAAAATCATTGCGCTGGATCAGTGGTGGGATTCAAGTAATTTAACAACCGGTTCTTCCTGAGGACAGGGTGGGTGAGCATGGCTGGGGGGGGCTCATGTGATTGAGTGGTGTGACCAACTCGATGTCACTCACCGCAAGGTGGGGTGGCGCAGGCGGGCTGAAGCAGTGGTCGCAATTCTGGGAAGTGCTGCAGCAGAGACAAGCAGCTGGGGCTGATTCTCCAGTGGCTCATGTCTTGCTGGGTCTCACTGCCCAACACTCAGGGTTTTTAAAAAGATTTCCACAGCAGGAAATAGCCGGCGGCTTCTTCCAGCCTTTGTTGATGTATCTGGGCACAACTTGGTCACTCGACAAGCGATCTGCTCTTCACCCGAAGATACTGGCCGGCCATGGCCTCCTCATTGCTTGCCCATTGATAAACAATGGATGCTGCAGAGACAGGGCAATTTCCTATATATCATTCCAAGCTCCCCCCCTCCCCCTTGGGCTGACAGCCATGCATTTTCCAGCCTGAGCTGCTTGGAGTGTGTTGTGGCCCAGCAGGAGCCATTGGAGCTGCCACCAGACTCCGACAGCGAGGGGCCCTATGAGTCGGCTCTGGAGGATGTGGAAGACCCTGGACAGGGTTCCGACTCCGAGAAGGGTGCAGAGAGGCTGGTTGGCCACCAGGAGGCGCCTGAGCCTTGGACCAGTGGGGAGGAGCCAAGGGAGTTGTTCCTTGATGCCCGGCACCAAAGAGCTGATAGGTGGAAGGAACAGTTGCACAGTTATGGGAGGTAACTGCACTCAGCTGGTGGTAATTAGGCTCCTCTCAAGACTATAAAAGGAATGATTGTGCACACGCCCTTTTGCAGGAGTCAACACATTCACTAAAGTGGGAGAACTTTTGGGGCTAGCTTGGCAGGCTGGATTGCTGCCAACGTTAGTCTGTGTTGGATTGCTGCCACGTCTTGTCTGTGCTGGATTGCTGCCAATGCCTGGACTGTGCTGGAATGCTGCCAAGGGCCTGTCTGTCTGTTAATAAAGTCCTTGAAGTATCTTTGTCTCGGCATGTTTTGGTGTAGGACAGGGCGGGGGGGTCAGAACAGAGTGAAAAGCATGGAATCTGCTGTCACTAACTTCCCACAAGAGGTGAAAGCAGAGTTGTTCCTTGGCTGCTCCGGTACTCCTTCCCTGCCCCATCAGCCTGAGGTCTTTCTTGCTCCAGGCACCAATTCCCCCAGTGCCCCACATGCGCAACCCCCCCAATTTTTTAAGAATTACAGGGAGGGGAGGTGCACAGAGGGCCAGCCTTGGAAATGCCCCCCCTCCACCTCCTCCTTCCCACTACAATCAGATTCCCTTTCTTCCAGTGCTCGTGCAGGTGGAAGAAAGGGGTGTGTGTGGTTGAGGCAAGAGAGCGAGGGAGCCAGAGAGAGGGAGTCAGAGAGCAGCAGCAGCTGTGCCGCGGGCATGACTCTAGGCACCAGCCAAGAGGGATGAGGCAAAATAAGGATGGCTGGGACTCCTGGGAGATTAGGGGCCAGCTGGTGGTGGGATTAGCTGGTTCTCTGAACTGCGCAAAAAGTTAACAACCGGATCAATAGCAATAGCAATAGCAGTAGACTTATATACCGCTTCATAGGCCTTTCAGGCCTCTCTAAGCGGTTTACAGAGAGTCAGCATATTGCCCCCAACAATCTGGGTCCTCATTTTACCCACCTCGGAAGGATGGAAGGCTGAGTCAACCCTGAGCCAGTGAGATTTGAACCGCTGACCTGCTGATCTAGCAGTAGCCTGCAGTGCTGCATTTAACCACTGCGCCACCTTGGATCACATGTGAACGGGTTCAAAATGGCTGAAATCCCACCTCTGCACTAGATTAAGCTGTGTCTTTGCCAGCCTTCTCTTATATTCTACAAAGAAACAGAGCCCCTTCCAGTGGTGGGATTCAGCCAGTTTGCACCTATTCGGGAGAACCGGTTGGTAACTTTCTAAGCAGTTTGGAGAAGCAGTTGTTGAAAGAAATCTTATTTTGTTTTTTTTTCCACTTTACAGGGCTAATCCTGTAAGGAAGGCAGGAAGGAAACATTCTGGTGTTGTTTCTAGCCTAATCTTTATTGACCTGCTTACAGAAACTGCCTCTCCGGTTAACCTTTATGACATTGTAACAGCTAAGGCGAAGCGCCCATCGATGTGAGTGACATTGAGTTGGCCACGCCCACACAGTCACATGACCACCGAGCCCCACCTACCCAGATAGTCCCTAGGGCAGAGAACCGGTTGTTAAATTATTAGAATCCCACCACTGGCCCATTCCTATGGGAAAATAACCCTGCAGGTCTGGTTAAACCTATGGTTTAACTAAACCAGAACATCCATCTATATTTGAGAAAACCTAAATGAACGTAACATTGTGTTTTGTAAAACAATGAACCTAAGAAACGATTTTGTTCTCTTCTCTCGCCAAGTGACTTAAAGCAGGTTTTGATAGATCTAAAGCATATTTTAAAAAAAAGAATGACTGCTTGCTGCTAAATGTTGATATTGCTGCCAACTGGAACCAATTCCAAAAAAAAGAGAAAGAGAGAGAGAGAATACATTGTTTCTCAGAAAACACACAGCTCCTGCTGTGAGTGAATTAAGAGCCGGTGTTCTGTTTAAACGTGCCAGACTAAAAATACTGTTCAGGAAAGTGAACCCCTACACAGTATATCTTTAAATGGTACAGGAGAGATACCAACAGATAAGGAGAATTTTTTAAATAAAACTAATAGCTGTATCCCTTCTCAACCCTATGGGTGAGTTCAGGGGTGGGTTTCTCGCCCTGTTCCAACCGGTTTGGTTGGAACGGGGCTGGCGGCGTCCTCGTGCACACGCGCAGTGCACGCATGCGTACTAGCGCCTGTGCGATGCTCCGGCTGCTCCTGGAGGATCGCGCAGGCGCTGTATGCGTTCTGCGCATGCGTGGAAGCGCAGAACTCGTCAAAACCGGGTAAGAAACGCAGGCGGGTGGGTGGATCCTTCGGCGTTCCCGGAAGTTACTTACTTCCGGGTTCGCCGACCAACCGGTTCGCGGGGACCGCCGCGAACTGCCTGAAACCCACCCCTGGGTGAGTTGTATCTTTCTCAACCTTGGGTCTTCTACCTGAGGCCTGGGAGTTTGTGGTTCTGCACAGTATCTTAGCTGTTCTTAGCACTGCACTATTCTGGAGAAAGAGCTCAGATGTTGGTCCTGGGATCTGTTGGAGTCACTCTTCCAACATAGGAGTCACAGTCTTGAGTGCTCCAATCACTATTGACAGCAGCTTTGGTGTTTATTTTTCACACCCTCTCCAGTTCCTTTTTGATGCCTGGTGTTTCTCCAGTTTTTCTTCTTCCTTCTTCCTGGGATTGGTGTCACTTGGTACTGCCCCTTTTATCACCAGCACTCTGTTCTGCCCTCTTGGCTATTACTACAATATCTGGTTCATAGCGGAATGTCTCTTTGCAGGCCACTTCAGCTGACTGCTAGTTCAGCAGTTCAGCGGTTCAAATCTAACCGGCCCAGGGTTGACTCAGCCTTCCATCCTTCCGAGGTGGGTGAAATGAGGACCCAGACTGCGGGGGTGATATGCTGACTCTGTAAACCTCTTAGAGAGGGCTGAAAGCCCTATGAAGCGGTATATAAGTCGAACTGCTATTGCTACTATTGCTATCTGGAAGTCCCACAGGAACTTAGCCCAGTTATTCTCCACAACCTTCTGTGGAATTGGCTATCTGGACTTGGGAAGGTCTAGCGACATGTACATTGTGCAGATGTGCCTGGACACAATTCCAGCTGCAGTCCATCTTTTGAGGAAATTCAATCTTCTGTATGATGATGGATGTCATCTCATTAAAAACTTTCTTTAATAAATTGAAACCAGTCACATACCTACCAATGATGAAAGAATAATATCACAGTTATAACAACAGCCTAGTTATATTCATTGAATATTTAGACAATATATATGACATACCTCCTGCAATTTCATGCCATAATATAAAAGCTTATTTTGCAGTCTAGATGCTGATAAAACTCCCCTATGGTACTATAAAATATCAAGAGTTCCCATCTAATTATTTCTGTACACCTTTTAGCCTAAAACCAAGTTTCTTTTATACGTATAGTAAATTTGCCAAAATCCATTTCAAATAAGGTTTGATAAACAGTAGTTTTGAAATTCTACCTTTAATTTCTATGAAAATTAACATTAATTGTTCAGCTCTGGCCAATCAGGGCCCGTAACACGACATTGAGCTCCCATGATGGATATCTGTGGACAACCGGAGGTCTCAGGTTGGTTGCGCCTTGCAGGAAACTACGGATGATGGGATGACGACCAAGAGACTAATGCTCTTCAGGGGCTAGAATCATGGACAAGGCAGCCACCTGATGCTTGAGTGTATTAGGCGCCAGGCCCTGGTCCAGTCCGATTTGCAAATAGTCCAATAAGAACATTATCGTGAGCTTGGCAGGCTGGATTGCTGCCAGGGCTTATCTGTGCTGGATTGCTGCCCAAGCTTGTCTGTGCCAGTTTGCTGCCAAGGACCTGTCTGTCTGTTAATTAAATGCCATAACTTATCTTTGGCTTGGAGTATGTTGTTGTGGGACGAGAGGGTTCAGAACAGATATTTAAATGATTTGTCTTTCTTGATGCTTATTTGCTTAATAAAAACTCAGTTTAAACACATGGAGATAGAATTCTTTTCCTGTTTTTTTGTCAAGAAAGTAAAAGTAAAATTTGTTGTCCTCTTTGGAAGCAGTTGCCTCCATGCATTAATGTAGTTTTCTCTACTGTAGGGATTTCCAAATAAGTTTATGCAAGAAAAATTCCTAGCAGATAGATTCACTTCAGCTTCAATCAAGAAATACAGTGGAAAATTATTCATTGCTGGCATTTCACTCCAGTCAGATTGACACATCTATATGTGTCAATTATTGTTTTTCAAAATTATTTTTTTCAAATGTTGGAGAGGTTCTCAAAAGGGGGGGGGGAATGCAGATAAAATTAAAATAATGATACATCACAGGCACAAACCTAATTCTACCAAATCTGGTTTATCGTATTATAGTTTATTTCAATAACAAGACTATAATATGGTAATATTTTATCATATATGGTAAATTGGCACTTGTACCTGTCTCATTACTCACTTTTTAGTAGATTATTTTAGTATTTTATACCTTTTTTCTCTATGCATTTTAAATTTATATTAATTTAATTGCTTGATAAGGTTTGTAAACCATCTTCAATAAAAAAGATCTATTTATTACGTTGAAAACAAAAATAAAAAGAATGGGAAATACTAACTCAGTGAATAGAGAATTTTAAAAAGCCAAATGAAAAAAAATAAAAATAAAAACATGCTTATTTAAATATAGCAATAAATAAATAAGCAAGCAAGCAAGCAAGCAAGCAAGCAAGCAAGCAAGCAAGCAAGCAAATAAATAAATAAATAAATAAATAAATAAATAAATAAATAAATAAAGTAATTTAATAACTCCCTGGAAGATGTAGCTTGGAAAAGACTGCACTAACACAACCCTTCCACAAACTCATGGAAAAACATTTATAAAACATTGCCTGTATTTATTTATTTATTTGTTTGTTTGTTTGTTTGTTTATTTATTTATTTATTTATTTATTTATTTATTTATGTTTCCAGAGCCAGCTCTGTTTTAAAAAAAATTCTTTTTAAATTCTGCTCTTTCTTATGTAAGATTTCCATCAGAAGGTCCTAGGGATTGGATAGTCACGTTAATAATAAAGGAGATGCCATCTACAAGTATTAGTGAGCCATGTATCCAGGGGTGGGTTCTTTACCAGTTCGCACCTATTCGGTAGAACCGGTTCATCAAATCTACCGAACCGGTTAGAAGTGGTTCCACCAGTGGACCCGGAAAGCAGGCCACACCTACAGAAGAGGTTCCAAAATTTTTTGAAACCCACCACTGGTCCTTGGATATGATTATTCTACACTATCATGCTCATATTTATAAAACTCAGTGCCTCTGTGAAAGGTAAGGATGACTACTGCGTTTGTGGTTCAATCATAACATTGCGTGTGTTGAAGTTGTTTTAACGCAAACCAAAGATGCCTTTTAAAAAACAAGTTTACATCATATTCTTATGCATGCCAGTGCTGTGTGTGAGGTAATTTAAGGTGGTTCTGACAAGTGTCGTTGGCATCTTCATATCCGGTCACATGGGTGGCAAGCCACTCCCATCCGGTCACATGGGCAGCAAGCCACTCCCATCCGGTCACATGGGCGGCAAGCCACTCCCACAAAGGAGGCCACACCCACAGAGTAGGTTCGAACAATTTCTGAAACCCACCACTGCATGTATCCCACTGATTGTTACGCTTAAACCCTTCCCCTACATTTCCAAGATAGGCCATTCACTAAAAACCAGCAACTGCTTACCACAATGATAGGAGCAGAGTGTTCAATGTATCAGAAACATCAGAAAATCTATTCTAAAAGTATAAAGGTAGAAACGTACCAGTCTTAAGTGTAGTGTGTACTTAATATTTATTGCTTCAAAATCAGGTCCTCCTTAGCTTAATGAACCCTACTCGCAAATAAATGTGTATATAATTGCAGCCCTGGTTGATTAATCAGAATGAAGCCATTATAATTACTGAGTGCAAGTTTAATCACTGGATTGTGAATTAAGCACATGCTTGATCTTCCTTTTTATAAAAAGCTATTTTGTTCTGGAGGTTTATACTAATAAGAACCCCCTCCCCCCCCCAAAAAAAATAGCATATTTAGGATAGGCTTACCTAATACTGAAAAATTAATGTTGAATTAAATTACCAGGCAAGTTTGGAGGTTGGGTTTTTATTTAGATATACTAAGTGAAGCTATTGGTAGGAAGTATGTGAGAGTCTAAGATAAATGGATTTAATCTGTTCCCAGTAGACTGCAGGCTGAAATGAACAGTTTGAATTAGTTATTCTGCTATTGCATATCTGGGATATTAGAACTTATTCAAAGTCTGAGAGAACCTAACCACTAATCAGTTAACTGCCAGTTAATTTAAAAGAGAAATGAGCCATTCGGTTGGTTTTTCTGGTAGCCCTTGTCTGCAGCAATTGGACTCCGACAGGCCAATCTGTGAGTTAATTACTATTTCTGTTATTGATACCACAGCATAACTGGTCGGTCAATTTGCATAAAACTATTCTGAATCCTTAGTTTATTAAACTAGGAATGGGGGCCCCATACATAATTATCCATCCATTTCCTGCTTTCCCTTAGGGATTTGCATCTCAATCATAGTATCTTGAAATCAGCTCTTAAATTTAAAATTAGAAATTTTGATTTAAATTGGCCAATTACCTAGGACTATATAGAATACAGAGGATCTGGAAATGTCAGGTTGCTACATTATCATTGCCCAGACTATTATCCAAATAAGCCCATGCTCATAATGGAATCATCAAATTAGATCCCACACTTGGCAAATTTCATGGCTCTTCAAACTCTTGATAAAGCCCTCTAAAATACGAATCAAATCTCTGCTCCCCCACTCCCTCTCTGTGCAAGCGAATGCATGCCTTCAAATTTATTTATTTATTTATTTATTTATTTATTTATTTATTTATTTATTTATTTATTTATTTATTTATTTATTTATTTATTTGACTTATATACCGCTTCATAGAGCTTTCAGCCCTCTCTAAGCGGTTTACAGATTTTTAGCAAATTGAGTCAGCGAATTGCCCCCACAGTCTGGGTCCTCATTTCACCCACCTCGGAAGGATGGAAGGCTGAGTCAACCTTGAGCCGGTGAGATTTGAACCGCTGAACTGCAGATAACAGTCAGCTGAAGTGGCCTGCAGTACTGCACCCTAACCACTGCGCCACCTCGGCTCCTTATCAAACCTGAGTCCATGCAACATTTCTACAGAACATTTTTGAATGAGGTTTGCCATTGCTTTCTTTCTAGTTCTGAGAATAAATGATTGGTTAAAGTCATCCAGTTGGCTTCCACGCATAGGCAGAACTAGAACTCATATTTTCCTGTTCCTAGTTCAATGCCTTAATCATTAGACCAACGTGGCTCTCAGTTTGCCTTCTTAGATGCTCAAAATTACATCTAGAACCTCGAGAAATATAAAAGCATTGTTCCACGTTCATGCATTTTTTTCCCCCAGTAAACATAAAGGCTTCTTACCTTTGTATCTTTTGTTCAAATTTCCTTTTAGCATAGAAACTTCTCGGGAGAGATTTTAAAAGGGGGCTGATTCTTCTGTTGGCAGATATTGATTCAATAAATTACATCAGCTAACCTATTTTTTTCCCCTCTATTATGTCCCTGATTACATGCTTGGCTGTACTTAAGCAAGCACAATGGAATAAGTGCTTATGCTTCTTGCTCTCCTCTTCTTTTCCTCTTGTCTTTCCTTTCCTTGAACTTTTTCCAATATTCTTTCTTTCTGAATTTAGAAAAACGAAGGAATTAGTCTTATACTATCTGTCCTAATGACCATCCTTGAATTCTATTTCCGGAGTGTCAGTTTTCTCACATCTACGCTTAATGGAAGTTTTGCTTTTCCACATTCATTCCTCCTCCTTATAATGTAAGATGCTAGTTTCTTAGATGATAGAAGGGAATGGTTTAAAAAAGGACATGCCATTTTTACACTATCAATCTCTTCCATGTAAGGAGCCTAAAAGAAAAGGAATGAGATTACTGCATTAGTCTCCTGGATGCAGCAAAATTCTGTGGAAGTGGAACATAATACTGCTGCTCTCTTATTATAGATTGCAAAGCACTCTGATCTTCACCTACATTTGCTGGTAGCCTCCAAAGGCATACATTGGGAAAGGGCATATACAAATATCTATCTATCTATCTATCTATCTATCTATCTATCTATCTATCTATCTTTCTTTCTATCTATCTATCTATCTATCTATCTATCTATCTATCTATCTACTATCTATCTATCTATCTATCTATCTATCTATCTATCTATCTATCTATAATCTATTTATCTATCTATGAAAAATATGCATACAAATGTATAAACATTTCCAAAATAATTTTTATTTCTAAACATTGGATTGGATTGGATTTATTACATTTATATGCCGCCCTTTTCCCCGAAGGGGACTCAGGGCGGCTCACAATTCAATCAGGGAAGGGGGGTACAGACAGGGAATAAAAAAGACGAACATAACAATACATAATTTAAAAGCACACAACAGTCATACCATTCGAGGAGGGGGGCAACAGCTCTTTAGCCCCAGGCCTGTCGGAACAGCCAGGTTTTAAGGGCTTTGCGGAAGGCCTGGAGGGTGGTGAGGGTTCGAATCTCCACGGGGAGCTCGTTCCAGAGGGTCGGAGCAGCCACAGAGAAGGCTCTCCTCCGGGTAGTCGCCAGTCGGCATTGGCCGGTGGATGGAATTCGGAGGAGGCCTAATCTGTGGGATCTAATCGGCCTATTGGAGGTAATTGGCAGCAGGCGGTCTCTCAAGTACCCAGGTCCAACATAGTAGTCTCCTAATGAAAGACAAGAAAAAAGAGAAATGAAGGAAAACGAAAATCAACAGATTTGTCCATACTTAGTATTCATTTATATCTGGTAAATCTGAAAAAATAGACAATGCCTCAAGAGAAACTGCAGACACTCTAGATTTTGCTCTAAAGCTTGACAACGGGGGGAAAGTTGTTTACAAACATTTTAATATCCATTTAACAGAAAGATGACAACCCTGCTATCAGTCCATTCCTGACAACTGTGATATGTTAGACACTAACTAAAGTTGGGGGTTATGTGCCTTATAATAAGCAAGTATGATATATGTTTTAGAACAGGGTTGTCAAACTCGAGGCCCGTAGGCTGGATCTGACCCACAGGATGCTTAAATCTGACTCGTGGGAACAGCCTGGAAATAGCAAAAGACCGACTTGTGGTGCCTCTGCTAGGAAAAACAGTACATGAGGAGGCTGTGCAGAGTTCCCACATGCCCTGATTTCAGCCTGGACAGCTTCCTGCACCACTCTGCCAGCCAAAACAGGGTGGGGGGGGGGTCTGTCCCATGTATCCTCCTCCCTAGCCGGCCCGTGGAGGAGAACTACAATGCTGATCCGGTCCTCAAAGAAATCCAGTTTGACACCCCTTCTTTGGAAAGATGGCAGTGACCTTAGAAGTCTAAGCTTCTACCCAGCATGTTAGAAGCCCTATTCTCCAAAAAGTAGGTTTATAAAACTAAACAGGTTTGAATTGTAATTACTGGGCTCCATGTGTATTTAATTGTGTCCCTTTCATAATTAATGATATAATTAATTTGACTACCAAGATACATGATATACCAAGCAATCTTGTAAGATGAAAGTCATAATACAACAATAGCATTCTTTCAAAATGAAGAGGAACTATGGATAAGCCATATGAATAAGCCACAGCTAGGCCTCATGAGTTAAAACAAACTAGTTTACAAACACAGGATTTGGAATCACAAATTTAAAAGTGAAAGTCTTCTTGGGTCATGACTATTCCAAGGAAAACAATAAATGTGCAAATAGGAGAAATGACAGCTAGTTAGAGATGTCACTTTGCAGATCAGTACATAAAGGTCACCCTCCAGGCCCTGCTCATAATAGGTTCAAGAATCCCTGTTATATCTAAGACCTCATCTCTGCAGGTGTTCTTCTAAGAAACAAAAATCGTTGCACATCATGTAAGATATCCTAAAACAGAAGTTATTTTCCTGAACTGTCATGTTTGCTGAAATGATGATACTGGCCATCTTTCAATAAATGATGTTATTACTATGGAGTAGTAATTACCGTATTGGATTGCAAATGGGAGAGAGGGATAATTCAAATCTCCATTGAACTTTAAAGCTCACTAAGTGAGTTTAGGTCTGAGGTGGTCACACTGTCTGGTCTAACCTTTTTCAGATGATGGTTCTAAAAATAGAAGCATGAAAACAGAGAAAAATCTGAAATACACCAATAAGAGGAAGAGTGGGAAACAGAGGAGAGAAGAAAGATAGGAAGAGAGGGATAGGAGAGAGGGTAAGGGGGAAGATGAGGAGGATAAGGAGGAGTGGAATGAAGAAAGAGGAGAAGGAGAAAGGAAGGGGAAGTAGAGTAGAAAAGGATGATGGAGGGAAGAAAGGAGGTAGGAGAGAGGTAGAAGAAAGAGGTGTATGGAAAGCAGAAGAGCTAATAATGGGTTTTTATCTTTTTGGGCGTTGATGACAAGAGGAACTGATGTAATTACTACTTAATACAATAGGATATTGGCTATGTAATAGTATACATGTGATTATATGTTATGAAAGTGGAAAATAAAAAAAGTATATTTCAAAAAAAAAACCTGAGAAGAATCAAGCCGTTGCATTTTCCTCTTTGTGGAGAAAATGCAAAATACTAGACCTGTGACCCACCTGGTGATCATTTCAGACATTGCTTTACCGAAACAGAGAAAGAGAGCAATCCTGGGTAGACAATAATTCATTACGTGTGGGACCGACTTCCAACTTTCCTTGTGGCAAGTTGGCAGGAAGCGTTTGAAAAAAAGTTTTGTCAACTTTCAATCCCACAGGAATAATGGGTCCTCGCAACCATTTTGCCAAATTCTTGAAGTATATTGTGCTGTCATCACTGTTGACTTGGGGGAAGCTGGCAGGGAGCATTTTTCTTTCCATATATAACATATTTGACCAGCCTATGTTATATATGAAAAGATAAAAAATAATTGATCACTGTTTCTTCCTTTTTTGTACACTATTGTTTTCTTTTGTTATTGTTGTTAGGGTTGAATGTATGTTTTTGGTTTTTTTTTCATTTTGTTTGTTTTACTGTTTTGTATTTTATTTTCTATGATAAAACAATAAATTTAGAGCCGAGGTGGCGCAGTGGTTAAATGCAGCACTGCAGGCTACTTCAGCTGACTGCAATTCTGCAGTTCGGCTGTTCAAATCTCACCGGCTCAGGGTTGACTCAGCCTTCCATTCTTCCGAGGTGGGTAAAATGAGGACCCAGATTGTTGTTGGGGGCAATATGCTGACTCTGTAAACCACTTAGAGAGGGCTGAAAGCCCTATGAAGCGGTATATAAGTCTAACTGCTATTGCTATTGCTATTAATTTTTTTAAAAAATAACATAAGCCATAGTTTCCCCTTCCTTTATGATCCTCAGCAGAGCCCCAGTAAAGTCTCTTTCTCAGCTGGCCTACAGAACTGCGCCTGTCATTTTGCTAGGAGAAGAGGGAATCAAGTGAGCCATTGACTGTGAAGAAAACTGCATCTCTGCTTCACATTCCAGTGTGTCCCCAAGGACCACTTCCCTCCAGGAAGGAAGAGGGCCCACTAATCAACTGGGAGCACTCTCCAGAAACCTACCTCACCAGCAGCCATTCAATTTACTCCCCCAATCTTCCCTCATCACCCACCACTATTAAGAGATTTCAAATTTTAACCTTCTTTTCTAAGTAGCCAATAGCTACTCATCTCACAGGCCTTGCTACCAGCTCATATGTCTATGAAAATTATATGAACTTGGTTGATACTTGCAGCCATGTGACAAGGTGGTAAGAGCCGAGATGGTGCAGTGGTTAAATGCAGCACTGCAGGCTACTTCAGCTGACTGCAGTTCTGCAGTTCGGCTGTTCAAATCTCACCGGCTCAGGGTTGACTCAGCCTTCCATCCTTCCGAGGTGGGTAAAATGAGGACCCGGATTGTTGTTGGGGGCAATATGCTGACTCTGTAAACCGCTTAGAGAGGGCTGAAAGCCCTATGAAGCGGTATATAAGTCTAACTGCTATTGCTATGGATTCCAAATTTTGGACACCTTCTGTATGTTAGCCCATCGGAGGCACCTTGGTTCAAAAACTGTTGGCCTAAAATGCACCATTTCACCCAATTGAACATTACAAACATTCGAACAGTTACAACAGTTTTAATAATATATAGTTAGGATGATTTCGGTGATCACCAATTGACTGTCTATGGCATGATTCACAGGAAAAAGATAAAATGCTTAGGTATTCTAAATAATAGCACAAAAGAAAAAATGGTCATAGAACTGACCAAAAAGACAGACTTGAAATGTTGACATTAATTTAACCTGGCATTCAAGAACTTGTGCTGAAGGAGAATCAGGTTGAAACACATAGTAACGATCTGCATGATAGCAATAGCAATAGCAGTTAGACTTATATACCGCTTCATAGGGCTTTCAGCCCTCTCTAAGCGGTTTACAGAGTCAGCATATTGCCCCCAACAACAATCCGGGTCCTCATTTTACCCACCTCGGAAGGATGGAAGGCTGAGTCAACCCTGAGCCGGTGAGATTTGAACAGCCGAACTGCAGAACTACAGTCAGCTGAAGTGGCCTGCAGTACTGCACCCTAACCACTGCGCCACCTCGGCTCCATGATGGTATCAAATGTCATTTGTATACAAGTGTAAAATTACTCAGGAAATCAAAAGCAGGCATGTTTCATTTCTGATGGCAAAACTTCTAAAAAATGAGGATAAAATAATTTTGAAATAAATGATTAAAAGGAAAAAGCTGGATAGAGAGATTATGGGCCTTTGAGAGGCCACTTGTCCACTGTAGGAAAGTACACAAATTTTCATGTAAGCTGATAAATTATTTGTATTTATCTTTAGTGCCAAATATGTAATATAAAACTGTGCCTGAACTGACTTACAAGAATGCACGCAGTGAAATAAGGGTGAAAAGATGAAGTTTCAAGCTTACTGATTTAAAGCAAGGCATTAAGTCCAAAGGGTATTCAACTAAAAGTTATCTATCATACTGAGCTACAATACAGTAATTAAAGTTACTGTTTTCTTTTTCTGTAACAGATAATCCCGTTTTTCTACTTATTCTCATAGCGCTTGAGAATTTCTTTTACATTTTCGTTAATGGTCCCTGGCATATTCTATTTCCAGATCAACTAATTTTGTAAATCCCTATCTATTACACTTCCTGCTATCTGTCTGCAGATTCTCTGACCAATTTGAAAAAAAGTCCAATGAGAAATTACCTCGTGATGTCTTTCCCCAGGCCTTTCATGAAGTTACAGAATTGATGGCGGAAGAAGAAACAGACCCAGGCAGAGATGATTGCAGAGGAAAGGCTTTTTAAGATTCACACCTATCCTCTGGCTACTTCAGAACTCAGCAAGTGCAAAAAAACTTCACACCTCTTATGAAATTTGAAACATTTATAAAATTTAGAAAGTGCATTTACATCTAGCAACTTGAATGAGATACGACAGGATATCAGGCATGATCATTTTCGTGTAGAGTATAAGTCCTAAAAGAACTCAAATAGAGAAGTGATGATCATCTGAAAGTGTAAAAAAAATGTGTATTGAATCAGAGGACTAGAAAGGTGGTTTTAAGAAGAAATGTACAAGCTACTTAGGTCAACGTTTTTTTCTAGATAAATACAAGGAAAGCATCATAAAAGACAAGTTTGTTAAGTAAATATAAGAACAAGCCTTGCTGAGGAAAACATCAACATGACTTCTCCAAAAATGTTTCTCCCACTCATCTTTTAAAGTAGAATAGCAAATTTAAGACCTGCAGTAATCCAGTCAGTCTTAGTTAGCCTGACTTTTCAAAAAGTTCTGAGCAACATTAACAATCCCAGCAAATAGTAATAGACTCTTTTGTTAAAAATCAAAACGGATTTCTGCCCAGGAAGCATGCAAAGAATACTTCTCTACTTCTTGCCAACTGTACTGGCCCTTTGTCTATTTGATGTAATTTGATGTATTAATAAGCTATCTGGGGTTAGGAATTATCAGTGTGATTGATAAAATGAACACGGCACAGGATTTTTAAAAACCACTCAGACGTCAAAAATAAACATGGAAATGGTCGATGCCATTTAATCAAAGCACATGTCAAATTATGGCAATTGGGGCAAAAAGCTTAGTTTTCCCTACTCCAAGTGAACAGTGACTGATAAGGAAAGTGGTCTTAAGGTGTTTGATGGACAGCCAATTCAGCATGTTATTCTTGTTACGATGGCAGGCTTCATCTTGCAGATCATTTGCTAAAGAACAGAAATAAAACTGCCACTATTGTATTGTCTTTTTATGGATTTGCAATATGACACCTTATAAATCTGGGTACAGTTGTCATTGTGCCTGAAAAAGAAAGAACTGGAAAAGGCATGATCAAGGGACTGGAAAGGTTCAGAAAAGAGTGAAGAGGGATAGAGGCAGTGTTTTGGAACCTACTCTGTGGGTGTGGCCTCTTTTGTGGGAGTGGCTTGCTGGCCATGTGAGCTGGTGCCGGCCATGTGTTCTCTCTCTCTCTCTCTTTCTCTCTCTCTCTCCTTCCTTTTATCTCTCTGTCCCTTTTTTCTTTTTTTCTTTCATCTCTCTCTCACTCTTTTTCTTTCTTTTTTCTTTTTTTATTTATTTATTTCTTCCTTTCTTTCTCTTTCTCTCTCTCTCTCTCTCTCTCTGTGTCAGTCAGTGTGTGTGTGTGTGTGTGTGTGTGTGTGTGTGTGTGTGGCAGTGGTGGGTTTCAAAAAATTTTGGAACCTCTTCTGTAGGTGTGGCCTGTTTTCCGGGTCCACTGGTTGGAACCTCTTCTAACTGGTTTGGTAGATTTGACGAACCGGTTCTACCAAATAGGTGCGAACTGGTAGGAACCCACCTCTGGATAGAGGTGAATACAATTGTGCACTGTGTGGAAAAAGAAATCAGGAAATTTTCTTTTTCTCTCAAAATTCTCAGATCCTGGATCACCCAGTGAAGCTGAATGTTAGTGTTGGTGGGATTGGAATACATAAAAGAAAATATTTCTTCTCACAATAATGTACCAATAATGGACTGCGTTAGTACCAGAAGTCATGACAGCTACCGACTTCGATCGCTTTAAAAGAGGATTAAACACATTCATGGAGGTTAAGGCTAGCCATGGCTGCAAATCATGTTGCGTGTACATTACCTACAATATTAGAAAGAGCAAGACTATTTATAACTTTTGTGGGAAATGAAACAGAAGTTTTCTGTTCTGTTCCCGTTTTGCTTGTAGCTCAGCAGTGGAAACTAGTTGGTTATCGTATGGGACTTTGATTCTCATCAAACACAGCTCTTTTGATATAAATACTGACCTGATTGCTATCTGAATATGGATGTGTCATATCCTGCAATGTAAAAAAAAAAAAAAATGAAAAATGCAATGAGATATCTTGACTTAACTCCTCTAGAGCTCCTCTCCAATCCATTATTTCAAAAACAAAGCAAAAACCCCTGAGCAATATCCAGAAGTATCAACGGAGGAAAAATAAGATAGAACTGCAGTTACATGAAATATATATATATATATATTTACACATACACATACACATACACATACACATACACATACACGTGTATGTGTATGTGTATGTGTATGTGTATGTGTATGTGTATGTGTATGTGTATGTGTATGTGTATGTGTATATGTATATGTATATGTATATGTATATGTATATGTATATGTATATGTATGTATGTATGTTTTTTTTAATTTGTGCTGATAAATAAATAAAGGGAGACTAGTATAGATCTATTTCAAGCAATTTAGCTCTCATCAGCTAGCCATACTGGTAACGGATAAGAGCCTGTGACCTAATGGCTAAGATCTCTGCCTAGTATGTAATATAGCCCAGGTTCAAATCCCAGTAGGGTATGGCTAGCTGATGAGAGCTAAATAGCTTGAAATAGATCTATACTAGTCTCCCTTTATTTATTTATCAGCACAAATTAAAAAAACACAAATATAACAAAGGCAACAGTAAAAATATTGGGTTTCTGTCGTGATGGACTCTTGTGACGAGCCGATTGACAGATGATGGAAGCAGTTAGCTTCCTCCCATAATTGGGGCTTACCAGGGGTTGTAAAAATCTTATATATATAATTGCTCAGCTTTACACTGGATGTTACTCAGAATGCTACTTACAAGGTAGGTATACAATGGCATATATATCTGAGAACTTGTTTTTAAGACAGGAACATTAATGTGGCATATATTAGTATCTTTTTCAGAAATGTAATAGATGAGTCTTCTTTACATCATTGTCCTGTTTCTTTATTACACTACCACAATGTATATCTATGTACCTGCATAGATGTATGCACATGTTTTCTGGTATCCAAACAGTGGCTAGCAGCTCAATGCTTATAGTTCAACAGATACCGTAATACAATAAACGCTCATTCCTTTCGAAAAAGAAACAGGAACCTCCTGTAGATTTTTTGTTTGTTTTAAACAAAACCAAGACATAACCAAGAAATAAAATAAAGTTATAAATTCAAGGACCACAGCATAGCAGTGGAAAGACAGAGAAATAAAATGTATAACATTTCTTTTTTAAAATGATTCTTGATTGGTAATGACAGGTGAGTTGCTCCTAGTTCGACCTGGTTTGGCCGAACTGGTAGTGGCAGTGGCGAGAGGCTCTGCCCACCTGCCCGGACGCTTCTGCGCATGCACAGAAGCATCACACGCACGAGAGAGAGAGAGAGCATGCATGAGTGAACCACTAGTAAAACAGGTACAAACCCACCACTGTTGGTAATGCTAATGTATGATGCAGAGAAGGCCTTTGACAATTTGAACTGGGCTTTCTTATTAAAGGAGGATATGAGTTTTGGAGAAAACTTTATAAAATGAGTAAGATCAATTTGCATAACAAAACCAACTGAGATTAAAAAAAAGAAAGAAACAAGACAAGGCTGCCCACTGTCTCCAGTCTTCTTTGTTTTGGTGCTTGAAATACTGAATAAAGATATATGTCAATGTGTGAGGATTGTGGGAGTAAAGATTAAAAAAGAAACTTATAAGATATCAAGTTTTGCAGGTGACTGTGTTCATTCTGGAATATCTTTTAAAGGGAGTTTAAATATGAATGTGCAAATAAAAATGGTAAATTATCAGGTTTCAAAATTAATAAACAAGATATTAACAAAAATGTAAAAATAGAAAATCAAACAATATTGATGATTAAAATGGATTTTAAGACTGAGAAGAAGGTAAACTATCGGGATATTACTATAACAGATATGAATTGTATATTATTTCAAAATAACTATGTTAAAATATGGAATGAAGTTTAAAATGGTATGTTAAAATGGGAGAAATTACGACTGTCATTGCAAGGGACAATTTCTATGACAAAAATCAATGTCTTGCCTAGAATGATGTTTTGTTTCAGACAATATCTGTTTTGACAACTGATCCACCATTTAAATAGTGGCAGAAGGATATATCTAAATTTGCGTGTTGGGGAAAAATGAATTAAGTAAGTATAAAGCATTAAAAGATGCAAAAGTAAGAGGAGGATTGGGTTCACCTAATTTGAAATTGGATTTTGTAGCTTGTTTGTCAGCCTCTGCTTCGCTGCTGCTTTTCGGCTGCCATTGAAACGGGGAGGGGGGGCATGGTATTTGAGAAGGGAATCATTCTGTACTGGAGGACTGTTTATTAGGGAGTTATTCTCACCATCTCTTTGCGCATGTGGAAGGGAGTTTCCCGCCAAGGCCAACTGTCCAGCATTCCATGCTGATGATGATTTTTGAAGATGTCTCCCACCTGACAGTTGGGTGAAATGTGATTGGATATGGACTGGGGTACCAAGGGGAGGGGAATGAATCTTGTATTGATATCTATTGCTTTCGCGCCTTTTTATTCAGATTCAGCTTTGCTTTGCTTCTTTTCGTTTGTAGCTAGTAAAAGTACACTTAATTCTGAAATATGGAGTTGAGTGGTTTCTTTCTTGGTTATTAAATGAAGGGACAGTGACATTGTTGTTCTGTTTGGATGAAAGACCACTCTTTCATCTGCTTCTGAGAAATAGAAGGCTTTTGGAATTAGAAGGACATGACTTGAGATTTGGGTGGCATGGATATTTGTGGTACAATAAAGTCAAGGTTAATGTGGATTTTAAAAACCATTATGTTAGAGGTATTGAGAGTATTGAATAGATATAAACACAGATTTTACCTCAAAGCACCTTGTAGCTTTATGCACAAGAAACATTTTATAGACAAGAAGTAATAGGCAAATACAAATGGCTAATTTACAATGAGATACTAAAATTTTGTCAAGGGGAATATAAAATAAAATCGTAAGAAGAACTAGTGGAAAAGGGCTATAGTTGTTAATGTTCCTCTTATTTACGATTATTAGAGATTAAAAGTAGACAAATGTAGAGTTTTGAACATTGTTGACTGAATTTGAAATAAAAATGTGCAGCAATAATGAACATGTGATTGCTAAAATGCATAAACTTTACTGAAATTTGAAACAGAATAAGTGCAAGAGTGTATGATAAAGTGAGCTAAAACCTCAGTTTAATTTTATTTTATCCCGACGGAACAATGAAAAAATATGTGATTGAAATTTTAATCATGTTATCATCTTAAAGAAAAAATAATTAAATGAACTACTGTTGGTATACGTAACCAGAGAAACTATCTAGAACAGTGGTCACCAACTAGTGGTCCAAGGACCACTGGTGTTCCGCAAGAAAATTTTGGTGATCTACAGAAAAATTATTTGCATTTTTTATATTGCACTAAATCAGAGGTCCTCAAACTACGGCCTGTGGACAGGATATGTGCAATGAACGCTTGTGTTTCTGCAGAGAGTCTCCCCCTTTGGGGTCTTTTCTACTGGTCGGAGGGGGGCAGAAATTCTGACGGGGTCTGCTTCAGCCTCCTGATCCAGGGCATTGGGCAAAGGCTGGAGGGAAGCATTGCTGGTGGCAAAGAGCCAGAGGGCCTTGTTCCAGTGGGACTGTATCATGGCCTGGAACTGGCTGACCATCTCAATCTGCTGAGCCTCCAGGCGCCAGTACACCTGGCCTTACATTCCCGCAGGTCTTTACTCTGCTTGGAAAGCCTATGCTCGTAGTCTTCAGTGAGTTGCTTCTGCTGAGCCTCCTTCTCGGTCAGATCCAATTTGAACTGAGCCAGCTATTTTGCCAACTCTTTCGTGTGGTGGCTGCTTAGCTCCAACAACTGCTTCCTATTGGGGCCCTAAGGAGCTTGGGCAGGCAGGTGAGGAGTGGCTGGGAGGGGAGGGGCAATTAGAGGCCAGCGAGGCACCCCTCGAAGTGAGTGACATCAAGTTGGCCACACCTACCCAGTGATGTGGCCACCTAGCCACGCCCGCTTTAGGCAGATTGAGCAGATCATATTAGTGCTCCGCAGGATTTAAAATTATATAAATAATTCATAATTTAAAATTATAAATTTAGTGGCCCCTGAGGTCCAAATGGTTGGGGGCCCCTGATCTAGAATGTATAAAGACACTTCAAACGTATGTTGGAAATATGGAAAAGAAGGGGACATTTTATCATGTTTAGCAGATATGTAAAAAAGCTGCAAATTTGGATTCAAATATATACACTGATTCAGAAGATAGTAAAGATTAACGTGCAGTTGATACCAGAGATTTTTCTTTTGGGATTGATGGACAAGCAATGGAAAAAAGTTACAGGAGCTTGTTTTCATACAAGAAAGCTGTGGAAGATTATTGTATGCCCAAAGATGAAAAGATTCGGCGTTACCCACAATGCAGGAATAGTTGGTGAGTTGGTGATGGAGCCGAGGTGGCGCAGTGGTTAAATGCAGCACTGCAGGCTACTTCAGCTGACTGCAGTTCGGCTGTTCAAATCTCACCGGCTCAGGGTTGACTCAGCCTTCCATCCTTCCGAGGTAAAATGAGGACCCGGATTGTTGTTGGGGGCAATATGCTGACTCTGTAAACCGCTTAGAGGGCTGAAAGCCCTATGAAGCGGTATATAAGTCTAACTGCTATTGCTATTGCTATAACTTGATAAGATGTTCATACTGACTTCTTTGATTAAAGGCAATACATGTTTATTATTGACTGGAAACTCCTTAGAGGTTTCTGGGGTAAAACAGGAAAAAGAAACATGATTCATGGTTTTGAGATTAGATAGCATAGATTATAGAAAGAAGAGATGTTATAACTATATAGGAAGCGGTATTGTACTTATAGCGGCTATAAAGAAGGTTGGAAGCTATGTTATCTTTTTTACTTCCTGATTTTGCCTTTTTTCTCTTTCTTGCACTTTTAGTTTTCTCTTTGACTTCTTTAATATTGGTCTGTATTAGTCTTCCTTTAAATTTTTCAAAATAAAAATTACATTTAAAAAACATAATGTTGATATATTACACTTCTGTAGACTAGATTTGGCGTTGTTCAGCTGTATTTCCAAACGAATAGTTTGTAGAAAAAGGCTCCAAAGTATTGATTTTTAAATGAATGGCTCACTCTATCACTATAATACCCTCAGGCTCTTGCAAGTTTTTGCCTCCATATACCTTTTTTGTGCTTAATTGAAGGACCAAAGAAGGAAATCAAAACAAAACAAAACAAAGTGACAAGATTGCTTTTAGATGTTTAAATCCCTAACCTTCCTGGGGTTCCAAAAAATATTTCCTGTATTACTAGGTAGATCTTTCTAGCTCTAAATTCTAACTTACCCCAAACCTGAATGCCTTTCCAAGTTGGAAATTGTTTATTTTAGGTATAACTGATAATACAGGATTGGGTAGTTTTATATGGTGTGAAAAGAAGGAAGACTATTTTTTTCCAAGAGAAGAGCACTGATGTTATCCAGTTGGGTAATGAAATCTTGGCAAATAAACAATCAAGCTCAGAGAATACCAAAGACTCCAATTTTGCTAGCAAGCTTCATTTCAAAGTATTTCCAAGCAATGATTCTGAAAATTCTGGAATCAAAATTTGAGGAAATCTGGAACAAACTTCAGGGTTGTAGCGGCCAATATCCTGCTTTTCCAAGCACAGAGCCACGCATTAAGACTCCTTCAATGTAATATGTAAGCACAATCATATTAGTTCTTTTTAGGGTCTTTCTGTATGAGAGGACTGGAAGATAGCTATTATGTTCTCGGTTTTTTTGTGTGTGTGTCTTTTTTCTCATTGCCCTAGATCCACTACTTGGAGATAAGACATACTGATAAGCAAGATTTTATTTATACTCTAAATAAAGGTTAAACAAAAAATAAGATCGGAGAGCAAGTTGTTCTTCTGTTAAAGAAACAAACTCACGAACTCTGTCCCAAGGCTTTGATGCCCAATGCTAATTCAGCAGTGGGTCCGTTTGCTCAGCTATACAGGTTGGGTCTGTACAATCCAATATTTCAAAAGAAAAAAAAAAAGAGATTATAGGCTCCTATCCAATGTTCCCTCTAATTTTTTTTTCAGTGTGAGCGGAAAAGTATAGTGGTTGAGCGGCATATTTTCATGCAGTGGTGGGTTTCAAAAATTGTTCGAACCTACTCTGTGGGTGTGGCCTCCTTTGTGGGAGTGGCTTGCTATCCATGTGACCGGATGGGAATGGCTTGCGCCCATGTGACCGGATATGAAGATGCCGACGACACTTGTCAGAACCACCTTAAATTACCTCACACACAGCACTGGCATGCATAAGAATATGATGTAAACTTGTTTTTTAAAAGGCATCTTTGGTTTGCGTTAAAACAACTTCAACACACGCAATGTTCTGATTGCACCACAAGCGCAGTAGTCATCCTTACCTTTCACAGAGGCACTGAGTTTTATAAATAGGAGCATGATAGTGTAGAATAATCATATCCAAGGACCAGTGGTGGGTTTCAAAAATTTTTGGAACCTCTTCTGTAGGTGTGGCCTGCTTTCCGGGTCCACTGGTGGAACCTCTTCTAACCGGTTCGGTAGATTTGACGAACCGGTTCTACCGAATAGGTGCGAACTGGTAGGAACCCACCTCTGTTTTCATGCCTGAGCACCTGAATTTTTTTCACAGATGTCTCCCAAGACAACAACAAAATCAGTGATATTTGAAACTCAAAGTTATGTTTATTCAAGGGACCTGCTTAATTAAAAAGTGTCATATAATATCAGTATCACTTATAATACTGCAAGTCTGCAATATTAAAATACTTGTATAGGGGATCCCCTGGATCCCCCGAAGAGATCAAATCACAACCAGTATGCCACTTTCTTGGTATATTGCTTTTCTTTTCATTGAGTTTTTAAAAAATGAGCATTATTTCATCCTTTTTTCTTTATTTTTGATTGGTATCTGCAATTTGTGTTAATTATGTTCATACATATAATATAAATGAAAAACCCAGCTCTCTTAGAAATGTTTTAAATTCTTTGTGGTGCTCTCTTTTAGAATTGGCCAATTAATATTTCTGTTCCCCCAACTAATGCCAGGCAGAGTTGACTGAAAACGTAATTTTTCATGAAGGGACATTTTCCTAGTATTTAATAATAATAGTTCATATTTATATTTGCTAGCTTCAGCAGAGGACGACCAATTATTCTAAAGCTATTGTTGTTGCTTGTATCTCCTAATTTCAATATTTGTCTTGACACTCATCTTACAACTAGTTGCAGTTGGCAAATAAGTACAGTAAGTGATTATGCTTTTAGTAGTAATTAGTATTTTGTATGTTGTGCACAAAAACTGCGTATTCCATACTGGGGGAGACATTCCCCAAAACACAGCAGGAACAAAAAAGATAGCATTCCCTCCCCGTCTCCTAAAAATCTTTCAACTGGAAAGTTCACAATAATTACATGCACTAACCTCTTACCATTTGCCATTGCAAATACCCATTTTTTATCGTTTTACTGAAATGTGAAAACTCAAGTGTTTTTAATGCATTGCTAAGGAGGGAGAGGGCAGGGGGTGTTTTGTTGTTTATTAGTTTATTGAGGGCTCCAGACCGTCACCCTCCGTCTTGCAAAAAGCATGATCTCACACCCACTAAAAACTCCCCCTCCCGCCTCAGTGCATACCGGCATTATCCTTTTCTGCAGCCACTTTTCCTCCTCTCTCCCCAAGATTCACCCACTAACACCAAGAGGAACAGGGAAAGAGGCGCCTTCTCTGCCCGGTGCCCCATACCACTGTGCCCCGAAAGCCAGACGGAACCCCCCAAAGTGGCCGGTTAATGAGCTTCCCCGCTTCAAGTGAAGCCTCTGCCAGGAGGGGATGGGCGCAATCCAATCCGAACGGCAGCCAAGAGCCGTCGCTCGTTCCCCGCTGGCTCTGGATTGTCCTGGGAACCGGCAAGCGCGAGCAAGAGAGGGCGGGAGACGCCCGCTTTCTCTCCCGCGCCGCCTAAGTCCGGCGGCGCAACCAACCACACACCCAAACTTTCCCTGCCTCCGCCCCGAGAGTGGCGAGGTATAACTTCAGCCTGGGTGCGCCTCAGCTTGGAGCAGAATCGGCAGGGACTCCTTCGCGCGCCCTGCATTCGCTTCGCCTCGCCTCTCTCCGCACCTGCGCTCTGCCTATGCCTCCGAGATGCAGACCCCCTTCGGGCACGCCAGGTTTCCCAGAGGCTGACAGCCCAGCCTCTCGGTAACCCGGCTGCCGACGGGAGGGCAGCCAGTGGCGAGCATAGTGGAGGGAGGCGGGGAGAAGGAGCCCGCCTCCTCCTCCCTCGAGGTTGGACGGCGGTAGTGGCTCTGCAGGCGGCAGCGGTGCTATCGTTTCGGGGACTGGGCGACTGCTCAGTCGCTTATCTCCCACCCGCTCCTGGAAGGGCTCGGGCATGTCCCCAGCCGGGAGGTAGTTGCTTCGCTGCTGCTGCTGCCGCCGCCGCGCCCCCGTGCGCCCGTTTTGCTCGGTTCGCTCCCGCATCATGCTTGGGCAGAGCCGCCGGGGGTTGCTGCTGCTGCTGCCGTTCTTCGCGCTTCGCGGCGCAACCCCAGGAAGGCGCCCGGCTGCTCCGGAGCAGTTGAGCTCTTTTCTTTCTTTGGCGGCTGCTCCGGTTCCAGCGCAATAAAGATGAGGCGGCACCGGTACTTGCTGGAGCGCGGCGCTGCGAACGCCCCGGCCGAGGCTGAGGGCGAAGGCTGCGGGGGTCCCGAGGGCTCGAAGCGGGGCTGTCTGTGCGCCTGCTGCCGCCGCCGCCGCCCCCACCGCGACTGGCTCTACGAGTCGTATTATTGCATGAGCCAACAACACCCGCTGCTTGTCTTCCTGCTGCTCATCGTGATTGGCGCCTGCCTAGCTTTGCTCGCCGTCTTCTTTTTCGCCTCGGGGCTGGTAAGTTGCCCGTCGCTTAGAGTGGCGCACTTTGGCGGGCAAAGACATTTGCCGCCACCTCGAGGAAGCCTCCCCAGCCCTTCAGAGTCCCAGGGAGTCTTGCGGGAGGTGGCCTTCCGTTTCGCTCTTTAAGAGCCGCGGAGGTCTTGCTCCGAGATCTAGGAGCGGACCCCGCGGTCTGGCTCAACTTCGGTCCCCAAGGCCTCGCTCAGGATTTACCCCACTAGAGTTTAGCCGAGAAAGGAGCTTAAGGCATCTCCCTCCAACTGCTTGAACGATGCCCCAGTACATGTGGCCCCCGAGCGCTGGCTCCAGAGCGTTGTTTTTCAAAGCCCTTCGACCACTTTTCAATACGGATTTTTTGGGTCCATTTTCCACCGTCCTCAAATATTAAGAGATCAAATGACCGTCTTATTTTATTCTAAAAAAAAAAAAAAAGTTTGATTGTGAATTGGTAATGTCACCCTTGTGAGTTAAAGCAACGCGTTGTCTTAATACTGAAAACATTTTTCAGCTACTATCCCATCTGTGGAAAGCCTCTGATTTTCAGAATGTTAAGGATGTGGTAGCAAATGCTAATGCTGCCATTATATACCGTGATTGTAATTTTTTTAAAAAAAATATCTGGTTCCAAAGCCAATTAAAATAATATATTTGATGGAAATGCAAGTTATCCCTAGGATTGCTTAAGTTCAATTTCATTCAGTTTTGTTTTACACTTTGAAAAGTTTGTACAGTACTCTCTGTTTTAATGGTGTTACTTTAATATTAGAAGCACTCATTCTTCCAAACATACCCAGGTCTGAATTTATTATTTGTACTCCAGAATCCGCGCTCTTTCTCCCTTTTTTATTTTTATGTCTGATTCCTGCACAAGGGCTACAGTGAATTGCAGAGTTATTGCTGAGTTTTTTCACAGGATTTGTCTCTCTTTAGTCTCCCTGGCTTCCATACCCTGCAATCTTTTAACTTCGAGTTTTTGTTTTTTTAAGCTGATTTTCACTGCAACCCCCCCCCCCTTTTGATTTGCAAGTCAATATTATTTTATTGTAATTGTCTCTATAATTTCTGCAGCTCATGTAAATAAAAGTGGCCATGCAGTTATTTCCGAGGGTAATTACATGGTTCTTTTACTGTGCTTGGTTCCTGTTAGTTGCCAGTATAGTTACTGGAATTTATGCATGCCAACGATTTGGTCATTGGCCTGGCTCCTTGGAAATAAGTCTCATAGATTTCAGTGAAGTTCACAGCCAAGTAACTGCTTAGCCTCTCAGTCCAAATTTAATTCTTCTAATTCATTTGCTTGGTTTCTCTCCTGCTGACAGATTAACCTTGTTGGCATTTGTTGTCTAAGTGACAAGAGTTTTTAAGCTGCACAAATCTTTGGTATCCACTTTTTTAAATGTTTTCATCCCAAAGGAGTTAAAAAGACCATCTCTCTTTTTTCTCGGTATATATGGCCAAACAGAGCAACAGGGCTCCAACACTAAGTTTTGGGAAACCCAAGGGTTTGCAGAAATTGTCCCGAGGAAGATCTCTTAATGAAAAGTTACCTTTGAATAAACCAGTGGCTAATTAGTGTCACTTACGTTCAAAGTTTATTTCACTCAAAGACTAAAGAAAACAATCAAGAAACTGTTTAAAAGTAGGAGAGCTAGGCTAGATACGAAACTCAAGCTAAAAGGGTAGAAGAGAATATTATAAATATTATTACATATTAATAATATTTAACATTAGTACCACTTATCAGTATAAATTGTGTCTCTAAAGCTAGAAAGCAGAGCATTATTTGAGTGTCTTCAATGGCCACAGATTTTGGGTTGCAGGGGGAACTTGAAAACTGAGAGAGGATGGAATTAAATATTTTGGAGAAACTCATAACTGACACCGACAGAAATAGTCAATGCTACAACCCATTTTTAATCTATTCCTGCTCTAATTAATTCATGCAATTAGAAACTTTTTTTTCAAATTGTCTGTTCTACATATTAGATTGACAATATGATAAACTCATAATTTTCAGAGAAGGGAAAGCATGTTGAGGGATACCTTTGGCCCCATTCTGGTAATCCCTATGCTCGCTACTTCTGTTTGTATTGCAAATAGGAATTCTGATAAAGCAAAAAGCCTTGGGCTTTGGGGAGTTCACGTGGACATGATTGAATTCTATGCCAGACAATACTGCTCAAACAAAAACTGGCATGGAAAGATGGGGACGTTAAAATCGGGACCAGCATGGACATCCCATGCTCCTTTTAGTGTGCAAATACTGGGCACAACATGAAAACTAAGCTCCATCCTTCTGCATGAAAAAAAACCCCAGGAACATTCTTCCTATAGCATTAACGTACAAATAGGATTATCCCAAAGCCTGATGTTCGGGAAAATAAGTGGTATAATCGTTGGCCAATACTGTAATCTAAAATAAAAATTTGTGGAGTGAGAGCTGCTTGTTTTCTTTCTAATTAAAAAATTATATATCCTTACTTTCTAAGGCGTGTGCACCAGTCATTTTTTAATGTGTTCATGTTTACAGTAGCAATCTCTAAAGACGATTTGATATTTTAAATAAGAGGATTGTCTTATTGCAGCCAAAACAAGATCTACATTGGAGTATTGTTGTGCATCAAAAGCTAACACTATTCCATCAACATACCAGTTGCTCCTCAGGAGGAGTTTATAATTAATACTATATGATGCTAGCTGTGGTTTAAATAGGAGTACCAGGCACATAATCAATCTATAGCATTAGAAATGCAGGAGAAACATAGGAGATGTTAGAAAAGTTAAGGAATGTTAATAACCTAGAGGACTACATTTGTGGGCTCCAAATGCTGCCATGTGCTTTTTAAAAAGCCTATGAAGTATTTGCCAGTCTGGAGATCTACACAGAGTTTGAAAAAATATGCAATTGTTCCTTTTCACTTCCTTCTCTCTGTACGGGAAATAAATCAGAGATTTCTTATAGTTTTTCAATTTCAATTCAATAGACAGAATTCTAAGTTGGTGAGCTATCAACACAGACACGTTCTGAACTCATTTCCCACAGTAGCAGCTACAATACTGTAAAATTCAAACTTAGTTTACTCAGCAGTGCGTGGTAACTGAAACCACTCAATAGACCAGCCATAAAAGCAGGGGGGGGGAGGGAGGAAGGGCAGGAGCGGATAAACTAGACAAACAAAAACATAAACATATATAACCTTCTCCCATTTCATATAGCTTGGTTTGTTTTGGTTTGGTTACAAAATTTTGTGCGCCCTTTCCATGGTCACCACTTATAATTATATATCAAATCACAAATTGTTCATTAGATAAACATAAGTACCTTATTGTCATATATCAATTCTTCAACTATAATTATTATTCCTTAACTTTAAATATAATATTCTAAATATTGAATTCATGCATACAACATCATTCCATTACATCATTCTAATCTGTTTAACAATGCTAAACCCTTATAGTATTGCATATATCATTCTATTATTCTTAAAATATAAAAAAATCTTCAATATTTTCCGTTACCATGATTTTTTATCTAACCATTGATAAAACAAATCCCAAACCTTATAAAATTGTTCATCTTCTTGTTCTCTAATTTCAAATGTCAATTTACTCATTTCCGCACATTCCATTATTTTTTGGATAATTTCCTCCTGCGTTGGTATTTTTTCATTTTTCCAATTTTTTGCAAATACAATTCTAGCTGCTGTTAAAACATTTACAATCAAATATTTTAAATCTTTGTTGTGTATTTCTGATATAATTCCCAATAAAAAAAGTCTCTGGTTTAAAGTCTATGTATTTTTTTGTCATTTTCTCCAACCACATGTGGATCTTAGTCCAATATCTTTTAGCTTCTACGCAAGTCCACCACATATGGTAATATGAACCTGGTATCTGATGACATTTCCAACACTTTTCTGATTTGTTCTTGAACATTCTTGCTATTCTCGTTGTGGGTAAATGCCACCTTTAAAACATCTTATACAAATTTTCTTTATATGCTGTTGACATTGTCATTTTGTAGTTTTGAGACCATCCGCATGGTCTCAACTATTGTTGAGGAACAGTGGTATCAGGGAAATTGGAAAATGTCTTGTGGGTCAGTCAGAAGTCCCAGTTATGGGATAAAATGAATGCAGACATTAGTTCTCAAAATCCTATTCCAGTGCTTTTTTAATGTCTGGATTGAGAAATTGAATGTTGCTGATTTTCTTCCTACTTTATTCCTTTCCGTGAGAAAAAAAACCTCCTGGATCTTATGTCTTAACTTCTTAGGCCAATTTAAATGTTTTCCTGACTCTGAATGTGTCATGAGTGGCCTGAACTGAGAAGCTATTGTGAAGTACGGAAACCAGTGTATGCATTGGCAGAAGGTCGTCTAGTTTAGAGAGATATTTTGAACGTTAGAGTTGGTTTTTCTTTGGCATTCCAAACATGCCATAGGAAGTGGGGATGGGTTCATTTCTTACATATTTATTAGGTTTTTTTCCCCCTCACTGGTTAATAACAAAAGTGGTATGAGGAGAGGGAGAAAGGATTATCCACATATTATTTTGTCTATAACAGCAGTTTTCTCTTACAGTCAAAAGAAAAGTTGTCCTTGGTTCTTTTTGCCATTATATGATAAATCAGAGATTTAGGGGTACTGGGAAGTTTCTTGCTTAAAAGCTTTTGTCTGAGGATACCTCTTGCCAAGAAACTATTCATAATCAATTTTTTTCAATCTATATATTAATCTCTTGCTTACAATACATTGCATAATATATTGCATTGATATAAATTCATATATTTTTTCTTCGTCATTAGAAAGCTTTAAAACACCAGCTAATGTTTGTAAATTATATGGTTATTCATACCACAATATTCTGTTTTAATTCAGTGATAAAACAAAGTTATGAAAATAATGTTAAATTCCTCACTTGCAAAATAGTTTGAAACATTAAGTTTATAATGATGCAACTGCTGCGCGATTTGCAGCACAATTTTCAGTATTTTTAATATTAAGATGTAATGAGAACATTATTTTTTCTGCTTTTTAACAATTCAGTAATCAGTTCCATAATTATCTGGCTACTGATTTGGATTTGTAAGTACATGAGACACTTTTCTTAATTTTTTGTATACAAATATTGCAATATATAAATAGCAGTTTATAATTAATGAAACACCCCCCTCTGTGCAGTTTATACTATTTAAAGCTCATATTAGAACTAGGGATGTTATTTTTGCTCTGATAATGCCAAACAAAATAAGAAAATACGTAGTAGCCACCTTAAAAATACCTTTCACAAAACCTTTAATCTCTTATAGCTGAGTCTGTAAACAGAATGTCTATTTAATTCAGTGTATTCCCCTGGAATAATGGCAAGTCTTATTTATATGCAGAAATGGTACAGAAATACATCTTCTAAACTTGTGCAGTGTAGAAATTCTGCCTGCCCAAATTGGTTTGAGAATTTCCCTTTCAGCTTGACTCATTAGAATATTACATCTTTTAACATATAATTTCTTAGACAATTAAACATTTCATTTCCTAAATCAATATCAGAGAGGAAATTGCACGGTTTGAAATGTGGGACATTCCAATGACAACTCTGAATATTTTTCTTTTGTATTAGCCCATTACTTATTCTGTAACAAAGTATATATCCTACTTTTTTATTCTTGATGCAAGAAAAATGAAAACTAGTAAGGCTTACTTTAAAGAAGAAATGCTTCAGTGTTGAACATGTGTTTTCAAGTGAAAAGAATGAATTTCCCCTGCAGGTTTTCAGGGGGACTAACTAAGCATTATATATTATTTTTATTTTCAAGAGCTACTTCTTTATACATTAGATTAATACATGAAAATCAGAAGGAAAGCCACTGTATGTGGCCTCATCTCCAGCCTAATTTTGTGAGGGTAACTTCTTCTGTAGGCAAACTTAAAAGTTCACAAACGCCAATTGTTTCTTTTACTACCACAATCAATTGAAACTTTTCAATTTTTTAAGAAAGTGTAATACAACCAAAGCCATTGAGAATCATTCCCCGACTACCTCCATCCTTCTGTCTAAAATCACATTATTTTTACTGAGAAGTTAATTTTCCAGTCCACACCCATTTCCCAGCATGACACTGGGACTCTGTTTCTCAAAATTTCATAAAACAATTTCTCTAAGATAATTTTTTATTTCATTCTACTTAATTGCATAACCAATTTTCAACCAGGAGAGGGTAACCAGCACTGCAATACTTGCTGTGGTTATGCTACTGTTAATTTCAACTGGGTTTATATTATTAAAGACAATGACATTTCATTATATTATATTCAAGATTTTTTTTTGGCTTTTCAGAAATTAATTTTAATAGGTTTCTGCATTTCAGAATATAAAATTGTTACCAACACAGTTCAAACAGCAGTTCTTTTAAAAAAGATATTCACATTTTGCTGACATCAGTACATATAAACAGTTAGTTCACATTAACAATATCATTCAAACTCTTTTCAGACAATAAAGAATTGTGATTTGAAAGGAGAAAGGGAATAGACTCTCTCCCTGCCACTGCCACTGAATCTTTACATGTTGCTTAGAATATCTCATCAAATGCTAGGTGCACAGAAGCTGTTCATATAATGTGTCAGTCTTGCCTACCCTTATTGTGAATATTTGGCCATATTTAAATATTTGGCCATCTATCTGAAAAGGGGAACAGTTGAAGACTACCCATAAAGAAATATGTAGTCAAGAGGGCTTAAAGTCAGTGTTGGGGTACGAAATATTAAAATATGATGTTGTATACATGGCTTTCCTTTTCTTTCCCCTCCAATATACAAAAGTAAATTCCTTGACATCTTAGATCAGGGGTGTCAAACTCGATTTCATTGAGGGCCTCATCAAGGTTGTGTTTGACCTCAGGGGTTGGGTGGGTGTGGCCAGGGGTGGGCGTGGCCAGCTCAACATCACTCATGTTGTGGGCACCTGTGGTGGCCTGAGCACTCTGCTAGTGAAAATGGGCTCCCAACCTCCATTTCCGGCTGCGACAGCCTTCTGCAATCCTCTGCCAGCAAAAATGGAGCCCGGGAGGACCTCACGCATGTAGAAAATCTGTAAAGATACATGTCTATTACCAAATTTTAAATGTTAATGTTTGAGTTGACTTTCAGTTGCCTTGTTACCACACATACAAATACAGTTGCTAAATGAGGCAGTTGTTAAATAAAGACCATCTGTATTACAAATAGGTGTAATAAGAACCAGTACCAGGATTAACTTTGTGATATTTTTCAACTAAATTTTTTTCTGGTAATGTGATTTGTAGCTGGTCAGGTTGCCACTGGAATCTAAATGCAGAACAGACAACATTGTTATCATCATCATCATCATCATCACCATCATCCTCTTCCTCATCATCTTCATAATCAATATTTCTACCTTCCCATTCATAGAATATTTAAGGCATCTAACGCATCTAATAAATATAACAAAATAAATAAACAAGTAGAATAAAATAAGACAAAAATGGAATTCAAATATATACAGTTCTAATGAACTGTTTTTAGGGGAATGTTTCCAGACCATCCTGAACTCCCAATACCTGTTTTTATCTGCTGGATGTGATTGAGAGAGAGAACTGTAACTATTATAGTGCATTACAGAATCTTCAAGATCCAATCCACTAGGGTATTGAAGAGAGCACCACGCTCTATAATTCCAGAGATTTCATAAAATTAAGAACTTGGAACTTCCTTGAATTGCAGAGCCTTTCCCCTTGGATTTACTAAAAGAAACAAATCCAATCCTATGCATGCATGTCTCTACAACCCAATCATGTTTACTCCTGGGTAAGATTTTCAGGATTACAATCCCAGTTAATAAATCAAAGGAATGATAAATTTTGGGTGGTCTTTAAAATAAACTTCTAGTTGTTTTGTTTTCTTCTGGGATTAAATTTTTTGGGGGGGCTGCTTTTACAACCAGATAGTCTGATTTGTATAACATGCTTAACTAAACCAAGAGGAGAGGAGATAGCCTGTCAGGAAAATACTGTAATCCACTTGATTATAATCATAGGAATTCTAAGCTAAAACAACCCTGTAATTGTTTGGGGGCTAAACTTAGTTCCCCAAGTCAACCTGAGCTAGGATGAAAGACTTATCCTAGCATTATCCTTCTAACATCAAAGATAGAGAAATCATGCCAGTTTGGTCTACTCTAGTGGTTAAGGCACCAGGTTAGAAAGCGGGAGAGCGTGAATTGAAAGTCCTGCCTTAGTCATGAAAGTCAGCTGGGTGATTTTGGGCCAGTCATTCTCTCAGCCCAACTCATCTCACAGGATTGTTTTTGTGGGGAAAATAGGAAAAGGTATGTTGTATATGTTCGCCGCCTTCGGTTATTTGTATAAAGAATACAGGCAGGAAACATACAAACAAACATACTATAGAGAGATCCCACTAAAAATAACTTTTCTACGCATCTTTAATCCTGCTTCTATGGGTATAGTTCTGGGTAAGGTCCTTCTGCTGAACATGCTGTGATGGTGTTGTGTATGAGAAACACCACACATTATTTTCTTGTCCAAGGTCAAAAGAAGGAAAATACAGCAGGTAATAACCTCACGGACTGTTTTGTAGCATCTGGTCCTTGATTGATCATCACAATTTATTCACTGCTGGCACCTAAGGAGGAATAGTGGCTTCCTCAATTGACCATTTTGTGAGAATGTGGCATGGAAGGGATAATCTGTCCTATGTGAACGTTCAGAGAAGCTAAAGATACATTTCTCAATGTTGTCGTAATGTTTCAGAATTGATCCACAATACTAATTTTGATTTGGGGTTAGTTAATGAGTTCTGCTAAGTTATTTCCTGCATTACTTTTGATACTGGGGATTGCAGGGATAGGACTAAAAAAATGGAGATAGAGAGAAAGGGGAAAGTTGAATCAGTGCTTCATCCATAAATAATCAGTTGGTCTGGTCAGGGCTGATAAGGATTAAATCTTTGAGAACTTCCTTGCACTTACAGTATATGCCACTTTTTACCTTGGAATCCCAGTGCATGCAATAGTAAAACTACAATTTATCATATGCTTATCTTATCATAATTCTTAAAGAGGTTGCTTAACTATTATGTGAGGGAGTTGCTTGGTTTTTTTGGATGGTTCTCAATAAACGGAAGAACAGTGAAGATAATGAACACATATGCAGTTTTATAAACAAGAGTCTCAGGCATAACTGTGGGATAACTAGCCACTGTACTGCTGCCTTGAAGGGCATACAAAAAAAAAAGTAATGCTTTTAAACTACAAAAAATGAACTGGTTTTTAATATAATTCTAGAGGATCCTTTCAGTATTGATTTGCTCATTGAGAAATATCTGAATAGAAGTTTTTATTGGGGTCTCATGCAGGTTTTTTTTTTAAATTGAAGGTATTTTTGTACTCCAACCAGAGTTTCCTTTGGAAGATGATAGCTGTATAAATTTGTTTAATTAATTAATTAATTAATTTCTCACAGGCATATACTAGATCCGTGATGGCAAACCAGTGGTGGGTTTCAAATTTTTTTAGAACCTCCTCTGTAGGTGTGGCCTGCTTTGTGGGAGTGGCTTGCCAGCCGTGACTCGGTGGGCGTGGCCAACTTGTAAAATGTGATGAAACTCACTTAACAACGCTCTTGCTTAGCAACAAAAATGTTGGCTCAGAAACTCTGGCATTGAAATGTGCAAGTCTTAAAGCTGTCAAGTTAAAAGACCCTTGCACCCCTAACCCTTTAGAAAAAAAAAACCCCGGGGGTGTTCAAACTTGACAGCTTTAAGACTTGTGGACTTCAACTCCCAGAATTCCTCCTCTCGCTCTTCATCTTGATGATGTACAGACGGGCAGGGGGAGGGAGCTGGAACCGGTTCTAAATGGTACTGTAGATTTGTGGAACCTCTTCTATAGAAGAGGTTAGAACTGGCAGGAACCCATCCCTGTGGCACGTGTGCCACAGGTGACACATAGAGCTTTCTGCAGGCATGCTGCACCGCACATGCACTCCCGCCGGCCAGCTGATTTTTGGGTCTCTGCCGCGCATGTCGGAGATGCGTGCACATGCACAGTATGTGTGCACATGCATGGGGGGGCTGCATGCTCCTGCATGGGTGGTGGAAGAGCACAGGGGTGCACCCCCTGTGGCCGTTTTTTGTCCCAGGAGGCTCAGGGAGGCTTGCTAGGCCCAAAATGGAGCCAGGGGGGGGGTCACATGCATGCGTGGAGGTCGTGCGGGGTATCTGCTCGCATGCGCAGGGGGGAGGAAGAGTTTTGTTCAATTAAATCTATGTTGAACTTTATAAGTGGTTTGCATTTTCTTTGCTCAGAGTAATAGAAGAATAAAGTTAGAACACTGTAATTACCTTGTTGTTTTAAAAAATCACTCTTTGGAGAATTTAAATGGAGAAATTAAATGGAGAATGAATAATTTTAATGAAATTAAATAGAGATTAAATGGAAAGATTAAAATACAAGGCTACTTAATGTACTATCTTTATATGGACAAACACTATTGTGCTATTTTTGGTTGCTAATAAATACATATTTTATTTTCTAATGAAAAATGTCCTCTATTATTTTAAAGCATTTTATTTTAAATTCCTGATTTTAGTGTATAGTTATTTTGTACTAAGTTAAAATGGAATGTGTGTATCTACATAGAATCATAAGCTCTAATACTTTGGAGGCAAGATGTTATTTTGACAGACATGTTCATCCTGTACATTGGTGATAGTAAACAAGATGAGAATATTGACATCTATATATAGTACAGTAGACAGGTGAAAATTTGCATTGCATAATTCATTGCTTCCATTAGTTATTTCCATAGTTCAGTTCAGTTTATTACATTTATATGCCGCCTTTTCCCCCGAAGGGGACTCAGGGCGGCTCACAACTCAACCGGGAAGGGGAATACAGACAAAAGAAATTTAAAAAACAAAGCATCACAATGCATAATTTAAAAACATACAACAGTCATACCATTCGAGACGGGGGCAACAGCTCTTTAGCCCCAGGCCTGTCGGAACAGCCAGGTTTTAAGGGCCTTGCGGAAGGCCTGGAGGGTGGTGAGGGTTCGAATCTCCACGGGGAGTTCGTTCCAGAGGGTCGGAGCAGCCACCGAGAAGGGTCTCCTCCGAGTAGTCGCCAGTCGACACTGGCCGGCGGATGGAATTCGGAGGAGGCCTAATCTGTGGGATCTGGTCGGTCTAGTGGAGGTAATTGGCAGCAGGCGGTCTCTCAAGTACCCAGGTCCAATACCGGGCAAGTGGTAGTGGATGCCTTCTAGTGTTTCTAATAATTCTTTGTGCTTGTGTTAGCAAAAACAGAGAAAGCTGCAACCCCAAATTCTTAAAGGACTTACTGATATTTTAGAAAAAGAGATTTCTGTTATTGCAACCAAGACAAGGTCTAGATTGTAGTATTTTTTTTGTGCCTCCGATGAATCACTGCTCCTTCAAAAATGCATTTGCTGCTCAGGAGGAACATGTAAATTAATAGAGTATAAGAGTAGCTGTGGCTAAAATAGGAGTGAGTACAAGGCACATTCCACTATATAACATTATAAATGCAGGGGAAATGTAGGATGTGTTAGAAAATTAAGGAATGATTATAAACCAGAGAACCACATTTGTGACCTCCAGATGCTGCCACGTGCTTTCTAAAAAGCCTCTTAAGTATTTGTGAGATGTGCATAGAAATGAAAATTTCAAAGTATGGGACTGTTCATTTTTACTTCGCTGTACATGCCTATTGGAAATAAATGTCATGCCAAGGCCATTTTTTCTTCCTGAAGAGCTAAGTTTATAGCACTATTTTTTTCTTTTAGAAAAAACCCTTTGCAGGCAATGATAATGCTGGGTGCAGAGATTCCTTTGCTTTTTTGAGATACTGCCCTAGCCACACTCTCCAATTGCTTTCTCTTACCCAGTACTTTCAGACAGAGTGCGTGCGTTCAAATTCCCCTCAATTAAACATCGTCACTTTATGGAATCCAGGAAGTGTGTCTTTTCTGTGGTGCCACCACCCTTTGGAACACAACTCCCCCCCCCCCCTACCCCTGGATGTAGCTGGCCACTATTACTGGGATTTTAGAAAGCCCTTAAGACATGGCTCTCTTCCTAGGCCTAGCGCTAATGTGTTTGTTAAAGTATATGTGGAATCTTGCCGTATTGATATTATTTATTGTTCCGGTTGTTTTAGCCTAGGCTGCCTTTTTATGATGTTTTAACTGTTTAAATTGTTTCACAAACTTAAGTCTCCAAGTGCTTTTTGTATTTTGCAAGCCACCCAGATTTCAATGGAAAGGGTCGTCATAACTCATTTAAGAAATGTAATTGAATTGAATCTTAGGAAGGTGGGTTCAGTTATTATCTATTAGTGTATTTTCCATTTTAACGTTACATTTATATTTTAATTTACATTTATTTTTATTCAAGGTCAGAGACACATAGAGCAAATTCCAGATGATGGAACAAAGCTCCCTCTGAGCATTTTACAGTTCTCTATTGATCTGGAGTTGTTCAGCCTTAACATCACTCCAAATGAAAGTTCTTTTTCATTTCTAAAATGCAGACTGCCTAATGGGAGGATGTGCAGCAGAAAATCTGTAAAAGTAGTTGAAATGTTTTTCAGAATGCTCTTGTACTGATATTTAAAATAAGAATTTAGTAAGAAAATTCCATGGAATTCTTCAGTACATGGATTGAAAACTGTTGATGATATAATATTGCATATGCAGTAGAATTCGATGGAATTCTACTTCAAGCATATACTTCATGCCTTCTAGAAGGAAGATTTTATTCAAGATCTGTTGCCTCTGTGCAGAGCAGGATGGAAACCTGAGTGGAGGCACAGTGTCCTTAATATTGGATAGGGTTCCCTATAATTGATCTCTACGTATGTAATACAATCAGGTAAACAATGTTAGAATTAATACCTATAGCTGTCTTTTCAATGTCCTCATCCTTGAAGGTATTTCTGCTGCATTGCAAGATTTGTCAACTGTCCCAACTTGGTTAGAAAAAAAGACTCTTGGGTCCATTCTTAATGAAAGTATACTTTACTTAAGCACTTGTGGTTACAGAAGAAGCAATACTGGATCTGAGATTTTCGCGCCCAAAGCATATAGTTCAATGGTGGGATTCAAAATGTTTTACTACTGGTTTGGTGGGTGTGGCATGGCTTGGTGGGTGTGGCATGGTGGGCATGGCAGAGGAAGGTTATTGCAAAATCTCCATTCCCTCCCGATCAGCTGGGACTCAGGAGGCAGAGAATAGATGGGGGCAGGGCTAGCCAGAGATGGTATTTACCGGTTCTCCGAACTACTCAAACTTTCCGCTACCGGTTCTCCAGAACTGGTCAGAACCTGCTGAATACCTCTGCTATAGTTAATGTTTACCTTATTCTCACCTTCCCCCCTGATTATCAGTGAGTGTCCAATTGAGTATTAACAAATTGTTTGGGTAACAGTCCCTATCTTTGCGGGCTGGATGATTCCGCATTCTACAGTGTGACCTTGGAACGGTCGGCAGCTCTCACAGAATGGCACGATGCATAGTTTCAATTCTTCTCATGTTACCCTTCGCCTTATCCCACCCCACAACTTTCCTCTCCCCTTTGAGTATGGCACCCCTGACAAGTTCAGAGAAAGGACGTATTTAGTTCCTTCTGTGGCCAAGATAGAATTGTCTGGTGCAGCCTACTTGCATTTATTGAACAAGGATTTTGCTTAATCCATTTTGGCCAGTTTTTAAATGCTTAGTTTCTCTTTTTCATTGTGAGATTTAACATTTTTGCTAAAATTTAGTTTTGTACTAGGGAAACTGTCTAGGACAGTTGGCCAAAACATTGAGCTGAATAACTGTAACTCCATAGTAGCGGAGATATGTAGTGCACAAATGTCACACATTCCGTTCAGAGCACCTCCACTGCTGGCACTTGGAGAGTTGTTGCCACACTTGATATAGGAAACTGGTCTGACTGCTATTATAAGACAGCCCGCATTTGATGAAGGGCATCCTATTTCATCATGTTTCTCCAAGGTAGATACTGAATCCATTTTATAGATTATTACTAGTTTTTAGATAATTTTGTTTTTAAAAATGATGCTTTGTTGTAAATAAACAAGATACATTTTAATTTTAATAATTGATCATGTGCCTTCAAGTTGCTATCAACCCTTATTCACCAGATAGAAACACTTTCTCCATCACAACCCGTTGTGGCCCAGCAGGAGCCGTTGGAGCTGCCACCAGACTCCAACAGCGAGGGCCCCTCTGAATCAGCTCTGGAGGATGTGGAGGACCCTGGACAGGGTTCCGACTCCGAGCAGGGCGCAGAGAGGCTGGTTGGCCACCAGGAGGCACCTGAGCCTTGGACCAGTGGGGAGGAGACAAGGGAGAGTGAGCCGGAGGCCAGTAGTGAGTTGTTCCTGGATGCACGCCATCGAAGAGCTACTAGGCGTCAGGAACAATTACGCAATTACAGGAGGTGATTGCACTCAGCTGGTGGTCATTAGGCTCCTCTCCAGACTATAAAAAGGCTACTTGTGCACACGCCCTCTTTGCAGAAGTCAACACAGAATCGAATGTCGGAGAACTTTGTATGAGCTTGGCAGGCTGGATTGCTGCCAAGCCTTATCTGTGTTTATTGCTGCCTGAGTTTGTCTGTGCTGGGTTGCTGCCAAGGACCTGTTTGTCTGTTAATTAAATGCTGTAATTTATCTCTGGCTCGGAGTGTGCTTTGGTGTGGAACGAGGGGGGTCAGAACACAACCTGGTCTTTCAGTTCTTCTAACCGTGCACTGCAATTGAATCCATCCATCTTGCTCTGGTCCCCTCTTCTTCTCTTTGCTTCTACCTTTTCCAGCATTAGGGCCTTCTCCAGAATTCATTTTAATAAACCCTTTATGAAATAGATGTTGGCTGATCTTCCAATTTACATACAGATTCAGTAAACTTGAATATATAGCAATAGCAATAGCAGTAGACTTATATACCGCTTCATAGGCCTTTCAGGCCTCTCTAAGCGGTTTACAGAGAGTCAGCATATTGCCCCCAACAATCTGGGTCCTCATTTTACCCACCTCGGAAGGATGGAAGGCTGAGTCAACCCTGAGCCGGTGAGATTTGAACCGCTGACCTGCTGATCTAGCAGTAGCCTGCAGTGCTGCATTTAACCACTGCGCCACCTTGGCTCTAAACACAATGCTCAGCAGATTTATAAACATATTTAATAACTGTATAAAGCAAAAGCTGTTAATGCAAGTTTCAATATTTATATTATTTACCGTGTAAGATATAAATTGAAAGCAGGTTAAAAAAAAAAAAAGAACATTAGGAACTAGGGAAATATGACCAGAGTCGATCAAGCTATATAAAAAGAAGAAATCAGGGGAAAGCAATGGTTCTAGAAGACAACAGAAAGCTTAAGCAGAATAATAAATATAAATAAATGGTATTTACACCTGAAATTGGATCATGTCATGGAGGCAAAGGAAAGCAATTGTTTATCGGGAGGAATCTGTACATAGTTATTACACTCTTTCTCCTTCTTCTCGTCCTTTGAAAAATAATACTAAATGCTTAGCAAGGTCTAAGAAATAGCAGGCTGGAAGCTTGGGAAAAGATTATAGTGTTGCTCTTTAAAAATATTTTTCAAAACAGCTGGATGTAATCCCTTATCTTTAGCAAAACAAGGGCAAGATTGTGTCTGTCTCCCTGTCCAACATACAGACATAGAACACATCGCACACACCCTGATCCATCTTTCTTCAACAATGACAGTATTAAAGCAAATTCAAAATGAATGTTGCTCTTCCATGCTACTATGTTCTGCTGTCTTGTTAGAGGGACATAAGTAATAGGCCTGTCTGCTTCTTTTCCACTGCACGGTGGAAATCTTTCCTGCCATTTTCCTCAGTTAAGCTTCTGTGTCTTGCTTCCTAAGCTGTCAGGGGGGGGGGGCAATTGAATGGGCCACCCAAGCGATTCAGTCTTTCTGAACAAACTGCTCAGTGGCAGTTTTGATCTGAATAACTATTGCTTTTGTGAGGTCAGTGACAAGATACTGGCAGATGTGTCCAAGCAACCAGGACTGGGAGATTGTGACCTGTGCCTAGAGTCATTTCTGCAGCTTAGCTAAAAGGTCTATGGAAGAAATTCTTCCCCATTTGTGGGCTTCATCAGAACTTTAGGAGGCTGTATTGCTCCTGGCAGTAATGCGTTTTAGCATTTACTTGAAGCTTTCTGGATTAGAGAGATCTCCGTCAGCTACTGTTACCTAGGAGGGAAGGTTATATAATTTTCAAATACTGTATTTTATCATTCACAGTTAAGATTAATTGAACGCAGCAGTTAGAGGTCAAGGTAGAATCTAATACAAAATCTAAGCCTAAAAAAAGAACTAACTATTCTCAGCCGGAGGGTCTATGGAGGGGTTCAGAATTTAGAATCAAATAACTACAGAATATGTTCTTTTTGGCTTTAAGGAAAGATTGTTCTAGAATTCTTACTAAAAAAGGTTTTGTAATCTTAGCGCAAATAAACGTATAGATAAATAATGTGATGTTTCTTCATATTAACACAACTAAAGAGGTAGAGAAAAAAATAGGGAATGGTAGAAGCATATGCCAGAGGTTTATTTTTAAGTATATTTTCATAATTGAAAAAAGAAAAGAGGGGACAGAGAACATAAGTGTTTAAAATAAATATTTGTGAAATTCAAGATCATTTTAATAATGCCGTCAAAATTAGTGACATATAGATTCACATGCTAAAGCATGTAGAAGCATAGTATAAGCTAAGTAAAACCATTAAAGGCTAGCGATAAATTTGCACATAAATTAGCAAAAATATAAATAGAAAATAAGAAAGGAATTGCCACACTGCCATTAATAGGAAACAAATTGTGAGGGAAAAATTATCATTGTACACATGCAGATGAAATGTCCAGATTATTAATTTCTGCAATGGGTAGTATGCTGCATAATGTTGTTTATATTCTCTCTTATTTGCTGATCTATGATAGTTAGAAAGATTTGGTTGGTGGATATATCCTCCTAAGGCACAAACAGTGATGGTTAAATTTTCAGAGGCACTTTGATTTAGTAGTTCTCGTAGAATTTATATTATTTAATACCTGACTGTTACAGTGTTACATGGTATTTAGGAAACCCCTTTGACAGAAATATTAAATAAAATATCTATAAAAAGTATAACTAGAAATCAGATTTGCTACTCTGAGAGTTGTAATACTGCTCACAGTGAGAGAATGACAAATCAGTTTGGAAATTACAAACTCATGTTCTCAAACTGAATTGAAAGCTGCTTATCTATGGAAAATTTAGTGTGGTTTGATCAGTCCTTGAGGTTAATAAATTTTAAATTAAATACAGTGCATTATATATTGTATTTCAAATAGGTTATCAATAGTTACCATATGTTGTTATACAATGAATAACCTTCCATTTCATTTTATGGAAAAGTGTTTATCTAGCTTCACTGCAGTTTTAAGTTGAACTCTACTCTTCTTTCCTTCTCCCACTTGATCGTGAGAAGGAGTCAAACAGATTTCAGTTTAGTTTTCATACATGGCTGGTTTGCCGTATGTGAGAAATAGAACAGTGATTAAAATAAAATCTAGATTGCAAAATAATTTAGCAAAATAATTCAGGATGTTGTTATTATTTTGTATAGAAGTTGTCAAAAATTTATTTTAAATCTAATGTGGGTGGATTTCAGAAAGGGAAACTGCACTTGAAGATGGAAACTGAAAACAGATGCAAACTAAATTATGGAGATTTTTAGAATTTTTGGCCAAAGAAATAGATAAGGCTAACACTCAACAAAAATCTAATCTCAACCTCACCCCACCCTGAAAGCTAACAATTGGAAGAGACTTTCTTTATTTCAAGAAAACCATTTTTTTTTAGCACCATAAAATGATTTCGTTAGACAGTGTCCAAATAAACATATGTATATTCTACAGAAAGACTTGTTCTCGAGGGCTCCTTAAGATCATGTGAAGGGTTTGAGCCAACTTGTAGAAATCTCAAAAACACACTATCTTGACATAACTGCTGGGAAATTTCCATCTAGAGATTGCCATGTTTTATGGAAGGAAAGTATAAACTAACTCCTGGAATTCATGGAATTAGTTTCATGCTGCTTTGGATACTAGCTTTAGACTGCAAGTAAGTGACAATGCATTCCTCAGTGTGTTTATTCAGAAGTAAGTAACCCTGAATTTAATAAAATCTCGTTTTTGGCATATGCAAGCAGAAGACAAACTTTGCAATTACTTTTTTTTTCTCCTAGCAAATGGAGTACATGGTGAAAGGCAACTGAGCAGCATAATAAAATCTTACATTCGTAATTCAAGTTGCAATGGGTTTTAATTGTTCAAGCATTAGCTAGGAAATATATTTCTTCTCTTTCTTTTTATTTAAAATATTTATTCCAATATTGTTTGTTAAATTGGATTAAGTCAATTTGCCCTGTGACACTCCTCCTCTGCTTTACACAAAAATAATTGGCCCTTGTAAATGCAATGCATGGCAATCCAAATGCATGATCAGTCTGAAAAAAAAATCACTAGTTTGCTATTTATTTCAATTGAGGATGGTAAGAATAAATTGTAAGCTCTCATGTTTTCTTATTTTCAGGAAACAGAGGACCATGTCGCATTCCTGATAACTGTTCCCACCGCTCTGGCAATTTTCTTTGCCATATTTATCCTTGCCTGCATAGAACCATTATTCAAAAAGTTCCTACGTGCTTTCTCTGTGGTTGTGTGGGTATGCCTTGTTGCCATGGGATATCTCTTCATGTGGTTTGGAGGAATAATCTGTCCATGGGACCAGGTAGGCTTTGATTTTTTTTTAATACAAAACATTTCTATTGGTTTGAAGGAATACTTGTGTCAGCGTTCCAAATATCATGCAGAATTAAATCAGAGTCCAAGGCTGAGCTATCCTTAAAGTTCCAATTTAATAAGACAGACATGTTGGCATTATGCTATGGAATCCCAATACTGGAAATGACATCAGAATTGCGCCCAGTTAAAAGTTCATGATCTTGTCCCCACACCCATAATCCATCACATGGTCCAATCTTCTTCTTCCACGTTGGCATCCACACCCAGCTGCTTCCAGTCAGGTGTCAAAGTATGGAGACAAAGGATGACCTTGGCTTCTAGTAAAGAATGAAAACAATACATTCAACAATCCTACCCCTTCTATTCCCCCCTCCCATCGACTATACTAATGAAACAGCATAATGAAATAAGAGAAAGTGTGGCAGGCCAAAATTCTAAAAGGAATATAATTGCAGGCCTGACAACTTGATTGTATTAGAACCTAGACAACCCATGATCTATTAGGAGATCCTTCCAGGGATATTTCCTTACCAGATTCCTCAATGTCTTCAACAGTGAAAGAGCTTCTAATGTACTGGCCTGACTGGAAAAGTTGAGATGCATTCAACGATGTATCTAACTACGTATATATCGCTAAAACTCTTGTTACGACCTACAACTGGGTGAAAAGGGGCATGATAGGGTAACATTTTAGAGCCAAGGTGGCGCAGTGGTTAAATGCAGCACTGCAGGCTACTGCTAGATCAGCAGGTCAGCGGTTCAAATCTCACCGGCTCAGGGTTGACTCAGCCTTCCATCCTTCCGAGGTGGGTAAAATGAGGACCCAGATTGTTGGGGGCAATATGCTGACTCTCTGTAAACCGCTTAGAGAGGCCTGAAAGGCCTATGAAGCGGTATATAAGTCTACTGCTATTGCTATTTTGAATCTCAAGTGGGCTAATTTACAGAATGCATGCGTAATCTGGGACCTATTATTCCTGAGAAAATGTAATTTGTGAAAGTTGTATCTGCTTCAGTGTTATTGGACTGCTGCTTTAGTCTGTGACAGTTTCCCAGCCAATCACACAGATTAACAGAGTTGGAAGGGACCTTATAAGTTATCTAGTCCAACCCCAACCTCAAGCAGGAGACCCTACACCAAATGCCATTCCAATCTGTTCTTGAAAGTCTCAAGTAATGAAGTCCCCACAACATCCGAAGGCAAGCTGTTCCGTTGGTTGATTGTCAACACAATCCCTTGTTCCTTCTCACACCTAACAACAGCCACTAACTTGCCTGCTAAAAAGCGAAAGGGGAAAGAAGAAAGGGAGGAACAGGGAAGATAAAATCCCCATCGCCTTTCCAGCCCATGCCACTTCCCTCCAACCTCCTCCAACCTGTGCCACCATGCTGCGTGTCTTCCCTGACCCTTGCAGCATGCCGTGCACCTTCGCTAATTGCTGTGGCATTTCTCACTCATTGCTATGACCTCCATTCATTTTCTTGCACTACTCTCTCTGTGCCCCAATTGACTCATATAGCATCTCTTACATATTCCATAGCTCACATACACTTCTTGACCCATGCAAATTGACCCATTTCTCTGTTCACTATTCAACCTGCACAGCACCTTTTGTGCTCTCCCAAGCACACTTTCCAACATGCACTGCCCACCAGCACTTTCCCAGGAAGTGCGGCATCTCTGATACACACCCATAACCAACCCATAGCACCTCTGATCAATCTCTGGGTATCATTGCTTACACACATCTCCATGCACCTCCTTGTTCTCTTCCTTACGTAGTAGCAACAAAAAAATCTGCTTGCTGGCCTTGTAACTTCCCGCTGGGTTCCCCAATGATTTCCTTCCAGGGAAAGAGGAAGGGAGGGAAGGGAAGGAAGGAAGAAAAGAAGGAAGGATTTCTGATATTCCCTGACAGTTTCCCACAAGGAAACTCAATGGGGAAACTGGGAGGGAGTTGGAAGCCACTCCTACTTCCACTGTTTATTTTATTTTTATTTTTTGCTTATCATGGTCATTAGGTAAGGAAATATCTTTGAAACAATGACCAAATAAGGCACCTGCTATCTAGTATACTACTAAATAACCATAACCTTTAACTTGGCGAAACAGTGCATTTATAGGGCAACATTTTTTGACCAAAGTGCTCCAAATGGTCTAACTGTGTCCAAAATCTGAAACACATGACTGCCAAATTGAAATTTTGCAAATTTTATAAAACATGTTATGCAGTGGTGGGATTCAAATAATTTAACAACCGGTTCTCTGCCCAAATGACCAGTTGGGTAGGCATGAATCGGTGGTCATGTGACTGGGGTGGGTGTGGCCAATTCAACGTCACTCACGTCAATGGGCACTTCGCGTCAACTGTTACAAGTAATAAGGGTTAACCGAGGCAGTTTCTGTAAGCAGGGCAATAAAGATGAGGCTAGAAACAACACCAGAGTGTTTCCTTCCTGCCTTCCTTACAGGATTAGCCCTGTAAAGTGGGGAAAAACAAAATGAGATTTCTTCCAACAACCGGTTCTCTGAACTGCTTAGAAAGTTAACAACCGGTTCTCCCAAATAGGTGGCGGACTGGCTGAATCCCACCACTGATGTTATGACATTAAAAACTACCATAAAATAGTTTATGACATAGTTCAAAATGTAATAAAGCAATTTCTGTGCTGATATTTGATATGTTATACAGTTCAACATGTTTTTTCCCCAAGGCAGATATACCTCTGTGAATATATCTTTTCCAATGACTTTTTCAATGAAGGCATTACATAGAGGTTCTTTACAACATGTTCTGTTTTATGACATAAACTGTTTTATGGCAATGTTTATGTCATAACATTACATTTGGGGCAATTTTGTTCAAAAATTATGCGTAAGATGCACTGTTTTGCCCAGTTAAAGGTTTTGAAAACAAGAGTTTTGGCTGTATAGATGTTGGGAGAGGAGTGGATTGAGAAAGTTAACAAGTTAAGACTCCTCATGACTGAACAGAAAAAACGTCCATTGTCAAGAGCTGAAAACAGTCACTATTTTTGTTGAATGATAGAAATGTCAAGTTAAGGATGTAGTTTGATGTGTAACAGCTTTTCTTTCTGATCAGCTGATTAACTCAGTGTTTCTCAACCTTGGCCACTTGAAGATGTCTGGACTTCAAGTCCCAGAATTCCCCAGCCAGCAAACGCTGGCTGGGGAATTCTGGGACTTGAAGTCCAGACATCTTCAAGTGGCCAAGGTTGAGAAACACTGGATTAACTAATAAGGTCATTCCATAATCAGGAAAATCAGCTGCCTATGCTACATACAACAAACTGTTTTTATTATTTCAAAATAGAAGTAGCTTAAATTTAGAAAATCTGAAAAACGAGAATTTACTTGAATTCTCTTGGATTTACTTGAATTATTATTTTTAATTTAGTAAACAACATGAGATGATTTTAAGAACAATTCTAAAAAGACACATGGCCTCAAATTGCAAAAGAGTTACGTAAAAATGTTCAGTTGAGAACTATGCAGGAAATTTAGAATGGAAATTTTCTTTTCCCCTTCTCTTAGAATACTATGTCTTAAAGTAGCTACAAGAAAGATTATAGGATTGGACTAAAATGAAGATGCGTCATATAGCAAGGCAATAGCTTGTAGCTCTTTTCTGCAGCTGCTCATCCATTCCTCAAGTGCTTGAATAGTAGCTAGAGGACTGCGTTGAATGACACAAATTGTGGCACCTGAGGTTGAGAGGGAAGAAATTTAACACTATTACACTTCCCTAAATTTTGATCAAACCCATCATAAAGTATACCTTATCTATGGAGACTAAATTTTAAATGACGAAGTGTTATGTGACAGAGAAAGAAACAATTGTGCTTTCATGTTGGGCATCTGAAGATACTATTGGAAGCAGTGTTCAAATCAAAGTACGTCCTGTGGCATGTGTAGCAAAATAACTTCTGAGGAAATAGCATTTTTGGAATTCAGTGGAATGTTTGAAAAGGGCTTTTAAGCAACCACCAAATAATTTGTTCCCATCAGCAGGAATTTGCTGCTGCCAGCCAGGCAGTAAGGACTGTCTGTCTCTTACTTCAATTAAGTGACTCATTAGAATAAGCATGCATTAGTGGATTAAAAATGAAATGCATCCGGTTTTAAAGAATTGAACTGAAACTGTAAGAAAGGTCCAGAGTGAGGAAATGTCTTATTTTGACCAGTGTTAATACAGAAGTTGTCAGTTTTGAGGCTGATTAGTGACATTGCCAAGACTTCCACCTTACTCAGATATCATTTATTTTATGTACAGATATTAAAGAAATCAAATACATTGCCTTTTAGATTTTGTGAATTGTCCCACAAAATAATTATTCTTTTCTTAAGATATAAATATTTGCATTGACAATGATAATAATTTCTTTTATTTTTTTACCATTCATTGTAGCTCTGTAGCAGCTTTAGTTATACAGGATATATTGAATTTTTTTGTATTCAAATACAAGACACAAAACTAGAAGCGCGACGAATGAGCGACTAATTAGCCCTAAAGCGCGCCGACAAAAGCGCACCGACAGAAGCGCGCTGTAACGGAACCCTAAACCTAACCCTAAACCTAACCCTAACCCTAAATCTAACCCTAAACCTAACCCTAAACCTAACCCTAAACCTAACCCTAAACCTTACCTTAAATTAAATCGTGCTTCTGTCGGTGCGCTGTTGTCGGCGTGCTGTTGTTGGTGCGCTTTTGACATCGCGGTTTTAGCGCCGCGGTGTTGTCGGCGCGCTTATGACGTTCGCGCTTTTGTCGGTTCACGCTGATGGATAGCAATACCCCGTAACCTATTTTGAAATATCTTCAGAGTGGCTTATCTGGCATCTACCCCATTTTTCGATGACCCTAAGCAAAGTTTTTTTTTAATTGTTCAGTTGTTGAGTTTATTATTGCCAATTAATTGTTGTTTGTATTGATTATCTATTTTTTAGTGCTAGAACGTTATCATGTGGTCTTGGCTTTCTACTAAGCCATGTAGGACTGTTGGCCTTCAAACACTCTCTCTCATGAAAAAGGAGATGAGCCACTAAATACATTATCTTTCATTTTCCATGTACTTCAATTCCAAATCAATAATATTTTAATGATCAGTTCATGGGAGATGTTATATTAGAATCTTCCAGCCCTGCATCTATAAAGTGAATTTATTTGTATAAATTCATACCATCTGAAATGGTATAGCCCAGAAATAAATTAATTACCTTAGACTGAGCTAGCGCTAAGTATAAGCCGTAGCATGTTTTTTTTTAATGTCTCTAATATGTAATTCATTTTCTTCTGCATTAATTAAACTCAGTTGATAGAAGTCTTAGCCCTTAAAATAGTAATCCTATTTGTTTTGATTGGGGGAAAAGAATGCTCTAGTACAATAATGGCGAACCTTTTTCCCCTCAAGTGCCGAAAGCACATGTGCATGGGCTATTGCACATATGTGCCCACACCGGCGGGGGCGGCGGCGTGTGCATTGTGCCCACATGCACATGCACGTGTACCCCCTGCTGCCCACGGTGCATGCAGACATGACTTTCTTGAAGCCTGGGGAGGGGGGAAATGGCCTCCCCCTGGGCCCTCTGGAGGCTGGAAATGGCCTCCCCCCGGGCCCTCTGGAGGTTGGACCCACTTCCGGTGGGTCTGTTTTTCACCCTCCCCAGGCTCCAGAGCCTGGGAGGGTGAAAACAGTCTCCCCCACCCCCACCCCCCCCGGAGGCCCCCCGGAGGTCAGAAATGGGCCATTTTCTAACTTCCGATCAGCCCGGTAGATCTGTTTTTCTCCCCTCCCCCCCAGGCTTCAGGAGGCTTTCCTGAAACTTGGGGAGGGTAAAAACTGGCCCAATGGGCCCAACGGAAGTTCATTTCTGAACTTCCGGTAGGCCCATTGGGCCCATTTTTCACCATCCACAGGCTTTCCTGAAGGCGGGCAAAAATGGTGGGCATTCAGGTGGGCAAAAATGGCCTCCCCATGCCCTCCGGAAGGCTGAAAATCAGCTGACATAGGGCAACGACTCGCATACCCTCAGATATGGCTCTGCATGCTATCTTGGTGTGTGTATGTGTGTGTGTGTGTGTAATCAATTTGTACATACACAATAGGAGGGGAAGGGCTAAACTATTTTTCTTTTTCTTAATGGTGTATATTCGTTTGTTGATTCAGTTTGAAAAAAATGTCATGCAGTATTTTGTATCCTATCAACAATAATGGTAGCTGTGAATAATAGTGGGTTTCTGTATGGCTGGGATTCCCAACTGGTGGTTCATGGGTTTTACTCAATCACCACATTTGATCCTTGTTAGATTTCCGGCTTTTCTTGATTTCTTGGTCCATCAACCAAAGACATCCCAAACAACTTAAGGCTATTTTAATTCATTCACAGAGCTTTATGATGTGTGAGACAGTGTGAAAATTAAGTTGACGATACAAAAGATTTTACAAATGGATGCTCTGCTTTTTATTTTAAAATTATTGTAAATTCCATTTCACTAAAGAATCATGCAGATTAATGGAATAATGGAATTGCACAAAATATTAACTTTAAAACTATATTAAAATTTGCACTTTATACAGCTCTCAGTCCAGGGCATATTGCCAGTTATGTGTCTGTCAATTTCAAGAAGCAGTTGAACAATTCATGTGGCATTCTTTATGTTAGCCTTTTCTGATCCCTTTCTTTTTAGAAAAAAAAACCTTCGCCATCTTGATGTCCTTCAGATGTTAGCCATCATCTCAAAGAAACCAGGATATATAAGGCTGCATTAGATTGTAAACTGGGAGGTTGGTATTAAGAGAGCTAGTGTAGTAAAGTGGTTGAGGCTTGGAGCTAAAAATCAGGAAACTGAGCTGGGCCTGACGCTGGACCAGTCACTTCCTCTTGGCCCTAGGAAGGAGGCAATGGCAAACTACTTCTAAAAAGTTGCCCAAAAAACCCTTCAGGGAGTAGTCCAGGCAGTCAGTTACTAGGCATAAACACTGACTCAAAGGCTTTAAAAGAAAGTTAGGTACTTTTGTACATCTGTAACCATTGTGATGTGCTTAGTATGCCTGTAAGGAATCTTAGAATACTTGTGTGATTGGATGTATATTGGAGGTTTGGGGGGGAAAAAAATCTAAGTAATTCTTTGCAGTGTGCTTGCGTTTGTATACTATACCAAATGTTACTGCTGTTAATTTTAAAAATAATGGAATACCGTAATAGTTTCTAAGATTTCAAGGTAAGACGCTATAGTTAGTCCTCAACATACAACTGGTTGTTTAATGACTATTCACAGTTACAGTGCCCAGGTGGCGCAGTGGTTAGGATGCAGTACTGCAGGCCACTTCAGCTGACTGTTATCTGCAGTTCAGCAGTTCAAATCTCACCGACTCAAGGTTGAGTCAGCCTTCCATCCTTCCGAGGTGGGTGAAATGAGGACCCAGACTGTGGGGGCAATATGCTGACTCTGTAAACCACTTAGAGAGGGCTGAAAGCCCTATGAAGCGGTATATAAGTCTAACTGCTATTGCTATTGCTACAGAAGCTATGGAATAGGTGCTTTACATCCATAAAGTACTTCTGACTATTGTAAACCATTGCACATTGCCACACCCCAGTCGCATACTGCATTTCAAACACTTGGCAATCTGTTAGCATTTACGGCCAGTTCCCAAGTGATTATGTGAATACCATTTGCAATCTTCTTTGCCAACTTTCCCAGAAAGGCGATGCGGAAGCTGACAGGGAAGGTTACAAGTGGAGGGGGGGGGGGTTGTTGGATTTGAGATTCATTCTCTCAGGTGTGCCAAGGGATTTCTGCTCCCCTCCATGCAGGGTTATCTGCAGGGTGGGGAAATTGTCCCATACACTGGAGGAACAGATCTCAAATCTCGCAAAAATGCTAGTGAAGTCCAGCATTCTGAGCCTTCCGGAACATTGGCATTTGTTAGAATTCTCCCCTCCAAGTGCTAGTATTCTGAAAGGCTAGTAATGGTGGTGTTCTTTTCCCCTTCTGTAGGGGAGGGAAAAGTGCTAGTGAACATCAGCTTTCTGAAAGGCTCAGAATGATGGCATTCATTAGTGTTTTCCTCTCTGGGGAGGAGTGGAAAAAACAAGCAAATATCAGCGTACTGTGCCTTCCAGAAGCAGAGCATTCACTAGCATTTTCACCAGATTTGAACTGTGTTCCTCCAGCAAACTGAGGGAATTCCCTTGCTAGCGAAAGCCATCATTCTCCCAATTGTTCTCCCCAGCGGCGTGGGTTGAGGGTCCAGCCCTAGGGAGAGGTGGGAGGTCAGGACTTTCTCCCCTGTGCTGTTGTGGCCCACCAGATTTGGACAATGAGGAGGTTGGAGAGGAATGTGGGCCAGTCCTGGAGTCTGAGGAAGGCTCGGATGAGGGCTCTGTGTCAGAGACAGAGAGGGGACCAAGGCCATCTGGTAGTTATTTGCTGTCTTTGGAGTCTGACATCAGCGAGGCAGAAGAACAACAGGAACCTGTTCCCAGGGTGTGCATAGGCAGAGCTGCCAGAAGGCAAGAACAATTAAGAAAACAGGGTCGACTTGGGAGTAAGGCTTGGAGATGATTGGCCCCTCCCATAAGACACAAAAGAGGAGCAAACACCCCATGAGATTTTTGCAGGAAGCAATTAGTTCAACTGGTCAGTTCAAGCTTTGAAAAGTTCTGTTTGACTCTTAAGTTTGGTCTTGCGCTGCATTTGGCAATTGCTAAGTTTGGCCTTGCTCTGCATTTGACAATTAGGCAACATTCCCAGAGAGATAAGATGGGTGTTTATCAACATTCCCCTGAAAGACTGTGGCAACTCGAGCAGGCATCTGTCGGAACCTTCACAGACTGTTTGTCAAGCCTCGCGGACTGTTAATGACCATAATTTACAGCCGCCTATATAAATAAAAGAGGGTTTTGGGGACTAAGATTGTGATTTATACTTTCTCCGCAAGCCTGCGTCAGAACAAGTGCTTGCTTAATGACCCACATGGTTGCTTAACAACTGCAATTGAGAGAACTGGGATTGCAGTCATTGAGTAAAATGGTGAAGTCGTATCTCACTTAATGACCAATGTTTGCTCAACAACCAAGATTCTGGGCTCAATTACAGTCATCGTGGAGCACTATTTGCACAACTATTTATTTTATAGTAAGCGTTAGATCCAGATTTGCCACAAATCATTTCAGAGTTGCACCACAATGCACAAGTCACAGCCTTCCCTGGAAGTTAAGCCACTGTAGCATGGCCCAGTTCAAAGCTACCATGACCCAGGAAGCTTCAACTGCCCCAGTGTTGGGGGATCCCAGAGGCTGGGCTTCCTCTGGGTACCGTCGACCGGGCAATGCCAGTTGGCGACTACCCAGGGGAAGTCTTTCTCTGTAGCTGCCCCGGCCCTGTGGAATGATCTACCCGCAGCGATCCGGACCCTTCCCACTCTCTTGGCCTTCTGGAAAGCCATTAAAACCTGGCTGTTCCGGCAGGCTGGGGCTGTTGACCCCAAAATACGGTCCAGCCCCATTCAGAATGGAGTGCATGATGTGTTGTATTTTATATCTATCTTTCCTCCCTGTATCTTACTTTTTTAATTTTGATTATTTTTGTTGTAAGCTGCCCGGAGTCCCACGGGATTGGGCGGCATACAAATGTTATTAAACTTAAATTTAAACTGTAGCCCAGGTGCCAGGCACAAAGCTTCTTTTCCCCAGTAAAAAAACAAATGCTTAGGAAGCCCACTATAATTATGACAGCAGACAAGTTGGCTATTTATAAATGTAGGATTTTTCCTTTCTGCTGCTTCCTTAAAAGAACCTTGTTAAAAAAAAATTGTGTGCTTCAATCTTAACTCCATCTTTAATCTACCAACCAGGGTATTTTTTCCCCATGCAAAATACACACCTACCCCTATCCCCTTCTCTTTACTGATCTATGCTTTCTTTAGGTTCAAACAATAGGGAAGGGGCAGGGGTGGGTTTCAACCAGTTCGCGGCGGTCCCTGCGAACTGGTTGGTCGGCGAACCCGGAAGTAAGTAACGCGGTCCTTACCCGGTTTTGACGAGTTCTGCGCTTCCACGCATGTGCAGGACGCATACAGCGCCTGTGCGATCCTCCAGGAGCGGCTGGAGCATCGCGTAGACGCTAGTACGCATGCGTGCACCGCGCGCGTGCACGAGGACGCTGCCGGCCCCGTTCCAACCGAACCGGTTGGAACGGGGCGAGAAACCCACCCCTGGGAAGGAGCCAGGAAAGCAATGAGTCATCAGGTATCTGCTTCTCCTAGCATCCTGAATTTTACTTGAATAAAACTGGTTTTGAAAGACCAGAGAAAAATGTGGCTTCAATGGAATTAAGCTGCTGGTGAGCAAAATACCTTAGCTTGTTGAATGTGTTTTCTAATTACATGGCATGTTGATTAAAGAGAAGGATCTGAACTTACATTTTCACTCTTTGAGGGCACAAATTACTCTTAGCTCTTTTTTCATTTGAGGAGCTTTAAAAATTACTGTTCCGAACCAGCAATTTAAATAAATGGTTTTTCCAATTTGAAGAACTTTTCTTTGCTAGAAAATGTTATGGGGCATTAGAGATTTATATATTATTAAGGAATTTCCAGGCACATTGTTATTGATTAGTCAAGTTGATATCCAATGAACGGATGCTGTGATACTGAATAATTCAGAGGAAACTCTTCTAGACTTGCTTGGCAGATATCTAAATGGAGCCTCCCTTTTTATTTTCCAGCCCAAAAGTTTTTAAGATATGGAACTGGTTAACTCCAAGTTTGCAGAATTTTAATAAATTGCTGTCCTGAACATGAATCAAGATACATAAATATGACCACTCCATAATGTTTCCTCAGATAGTTTTATGGGCATGAATGGTAAATCTACCTATTTAAATTCTAGTTTTTCAGGATCATTAAATATTTTTGTTGTCTGTTATATGCTAATAAATGAATAAAGTAGTTCTACTACTAGTTATATAAACTGCTTGAATGGTAAAGTTTATTCACACAATACCTTGAGTTTTGTAACAGTTCATTTATTTATAGAGCAGTCCACTTCTTTTTCTTTGGTGGCTGAAATTTATCATCCATCCCATTGGCAGAGTCTTTTCATACATAACAAAACCAAATCTGGGTTTGCTCTTAGGTAAATTTTGACAGTGAAAATTGATAGTTAAAAAGCGGTTTCGAACATTAAGGATGTCTATTGTTGGATACCAGTTTCAGGCAATTCATATCTGTTTCTAATAGCAATAATTTTGGAAAAGTGATAGAAAAGAGCTGGTGTTTTCTATTGTAGGAACCAAATAAATTCTTTTGTATTGCATGTGTTTGCACAGACAGTCATAGAAAAACTGGAATATTTTTGAATCATCCAGAAGATGCAGCTGCTTCAGTGTTTGAAGGAGTACATTATACTTGCATAACACATTTTGTGAAGGTCTCCTTTTGAATGCTTTTGCACAGCCCTCTTTTTAGAATGCTTTACCATGGTATACATGTATTCTGTGATTCTGAATAGGTATTCTCTTCTCCTATGTACATTCTGATAAAACAAGTTTGAAATGCAACTCTTATTTTTTTAAAAAAATAGCTTAGAGGGTGTAAACTGACAACCATCCTAAGATTTGCAATAAAAGAAAGGAATTTTGCTTGCAGGAAGCGGGACCTCCAAACTGAAATGATTATTTGCTAACAGCCATTTCTTATTGCTCTCTTTAAAGCTATCTTTGAAGCTTCAAAGCTATTTTATGGCTCAATGCATTGTGGGGATTAAGATACTAGACTGGCACCAGGAAGATCCAGATCTCTCATTATAGAAGTGTCTATGGAGTTTCTCAGTCATTTAGCTCAGTGGTCTCCAACCTTGGCAACTTTAAGACCTGTGGACTTCAACTCCCAGAGTTCCTCAGCCAGCTTTGGGAGTTGAAGTCCACAAGTCTTAAAGTTGCCAAGGTTGGAGACCACTGATTTAGGTCATGGTTGTCCCAAAGGTGCTTTTTCAAGAGGCAACTGGACCTTTTTTGTTTTTCTTTGAAGACATTTTGCTTCTTGTCCAAGAAGTTTCTTCAGCTCTGTCTGTATCATGAGGAATGAAATGAAACAGCATCTCATCATGGACGCTTTGCCAGTGACTTTGGAACAATCACTGGCAATTGCTGGCAAATCCACTTAACTTTCAGTTTTTGTTGAGGAGAATATGGGAGGAAGAGCTTTGTCTTGAGCTTCTGGAGGAAAGGCAGAATATGCAGTTTATATTTAATAATTATCTGGAGGTCCTCTTCTACTCCAAGCTCCTGATCCGTCTAGTGTGCCATTAGACCTCTTCCTGGATCAAGAGGCCCTTCAGACTATCATTCATCTCCTAGTCATCTCTCGGTCTCAACTACTGCAATGGGCTTCAAAGGCTTCAAGTGAACCAACATGCACTGGTATAGGCAGTTGTGGGCATACTTCTGTAAGCTCCCATGATACCTCTGCTTTGCAAGCAGCACTCATTGCCAGTTTGATTCTGGAACCAATCCAAGGTGTTGATCATCACCTCAAAAGTCCTACAGGGCATAGGGCCAGATTATTTGATGGAGCGCCTATATCTCATGTTTTCTACCTCGCCAGAACATACTACCAGAATTGGTGGAAATTGGATTCCTCCAATTAAATAATACCATCTATTAGGAACCAGGAAGTGGGCCTTCTCTACCATTGTGCTTGATCTCTGGAATGAAATTTCCCTTGATATCTGTGGCGTTCCCATCCTTTTGGTGCTTCATAAGGCCTTGGAAATCTGATTGTTCTCCCAGGCCTTGGGTTGACATAAATGGAGCATCCTGTTGAACATGTTTTGATCTGTATTTTTATATAGAACAGCCTAATCTCACCTTGTTTTATTCCCTATTAGGTTTTTATAATGTATTATGTTAGGAGCTGTCCAGAGTCCATTCGTTATCAGATAGTGCCAGAATCGAATTAAAATAAATAAATATAAAAAAGGTCTAGATTCCTTTGAAAGAAAAGATGGCATGAGTTACAAATAATTAGTAAACAAAAATACTAATAATGATGCATATATGGAAAGGGGTTTAGCAGTAACTGGGTTGGTGTTCCACATAAGAATGGAATAATTTTCCTCCTAGTTCAGAGCAGTGGTGGGATTCAAATTTTTGTATTACCGGTTCTATGGGCGTGGCTTGGTGGGCGTGGTGTGGCATGGCTTGGTGGGTGTGGCATGGCTTGGTGGGTGTGGCAGGGAAAGGATACTGTAAAATCTCCATTCCCACCCCACTCCAGGAGAAGGTTACTGCAAAATCCCAATTTCCTCCTGATCAGCTGGGACTCGGGAGGCAGAGAATAGATGTGGCGGGGCCAGTCAGAGGTGGTATTTACCAGTTCTCCAAACTACTCAAAATTTCCGCTACCGGTTCTCCAGAATTGATCAGAACCTGCTGAATACCGCCTCTGATTCAGAAGCGCAGTCACTAAGGTGGTATCATTAGTATGCAATCTTTTGGAATGATTTTGCACCCGTTTCAAAATATTTTCTTAAAACCTGAAGGCACAGCAAGTGAGTAAACATAACTTGTGATGTAGGAAATGTTGGACAGCTTTTCTGAAAGACAAAAAAAGCAAACCTTGATGGCTGAACCACCAGTTGCCTTGTTGATGAGCATGTCTGATGTACAATTTGTGGAATTGGTTTATCATCATAGATGACAAATCTGTTGTGACACTGTATAGGTCTCTTTCCCTTCATCTTTGGAATATACGAAATCACATGAGAAGAGCTCTTTGGATACAAGGAGGTTTCGAAGCACAGGCCAACTTGCAGCAACCTGGAATAAAAAAGAAGGCAGAAAAGTTTTCTTACTTACAGCTTACCAGGGCTAGGCCAAGTGAAAATAGGGAAGCAAACTTTAAAATAAACATGCATGACAACATATGTTGTAAGAACAGGATTTTTTAAAAAGACATTCAGAGAAGCAATCTTTTTTTTTTAAAGGGGAAAAATTGAGTTTGAATGCAGCATTACAATTACAAATAATTATCTTTGTCCCCATGTTTTGTTTTTGAATAATAGCTTATCTTCCTAATCACCTCTATAGCCAGTGTCTGGATTTATATCTTTCTTTTATTGGGAGGAAACATTTTCTAGAGCTTTTCTTCCCCAAAGTTCTTTTTAAAAAAAAATCAAACACTGTGTTAGGATTATTTATTCATAACCACTCAGGAAATCAGGAAGAGGCCTTATATTTTGTCGCAGATCTCAGCTTTTAAATCCATATTAAAAAAAAAAAAAGATTACGATTTATCCATGGGAGGGCAACTACTTATGAATTATTTGTTGCAGGGAAAACCATTAAAATATTGAATAAATTCATGAACATTAAATGTTCTAGATGAAAATCTTTTCACAGTTGGTTAAAATAAGTACAACACAGTCACAAATTGCCTTTTTTTTTAAAAAAAATCCTATTTTATGTAATGCTTACATAAAAATAACCAGTGGGAATAATTTATTCCGTTATAATGTATAAACTTTAAAAAGGCTGTAAGGATTGAAAACAATGAGGCTATTTTAAAGAATAAAAATACATTTCAACATCTTTTATACGTAGTCTTTATTTTATTCATACATTCATAGGCAAAAAAAATTTAAAAAAACTTTTTAAAGCAAGAGCTTTTATTCTATAATCTCTTTTGAACTCTACACTATTAAATTATTACCATGCCAGAAAGTTGGATGTATTAAGTGCAACATATATCAGCCCTGTAAAAAATATAATTAATTAGCAAGTAAAAATTGTTAGTCTTAAAATAAAATATAGAGGGCTTTCTCTCTCTCCCTCCCTCCCTCCCTCCCTCCCTCCTTCTCTCTCTTTCTCTCTCTCTCTCTCCCTGTGTGTGTGTGTGTGAGTGTGTGTGTGTGAGTGTGTCTGATGAACGCACACAGGCACACATACCTGCATACAGGTGGGCGTGTTTTTTTGGTACGTTCTTCAATCTTTTCTATTTTATTTTGCGGCTATTTCTATTTTGTTTTGAAAAACCCTGAGGGCTCCCTCTCATCCCATCTGAAAAATCATTCTGTAAGAGTTACAATTTGCCAGCATGCCAGAGTTCTGGAAAATAAACCACCATACCAAACACAGCTAGAAATCTGAAACTTGCACTATCCTTTTTATTATTTCAATATGAATTCTTTGATTTAGATATTGCTTGCTCTGGGGATTGCTGCTGAGAATAATTTCCTTCTGGATGATAGATTAAATGCACACACTTGTACAGCACTGCTTCTCGCGAATCAAGCAGTGAGGATGAAATCACAAATTGAACAGCCAAGGCTCTCAAACAGCCTTTAAAGTAACCTTCAAGAGAAGGTTTTAGACCATATTAAAAGTAGATGAAGCTGTAAGATTTACTGACTCTGATTTACTAACATCCCACAGCTAGTTTAAAACTGAAATATATATGCTGACTAGATCAAGGCTGTTCACTAACAGAGCAGCAACAACAGCAAGCAATTGAATGGCAATCATATACCCAGACCATAACAGGGATTATGATCTCCTCCTTGAACTAGTAAGAACTAGCAAGTTGAGTAGTTCTTGAGAAGCAGGGAGAAAGGTAATTTTTATCTCCAATGGCACCCCGAGAATAGGACCGAGAGAAATCTCTGGGCTTTGGCATAGTGTTCTTTCCCCTCTATCTCTTCTCCCTTCTGAAGTTGCAGCTGTGGTTCAGAAGGATGTATGGTTGCATGTCAATCCCTGAATGTGAGCAATTCTGTAAATCTTCCTGTTCTTAGTACATTGAAACACAAAGATTGTTTTCCCCCAATAACAGAATACAAATGGAAATTGTTCTAGGTTAAGTGTATATTATGTTTTTTTTTCTGGTTAGTATGTTCATTTTTGTAGTTTTGTACTGATTTTTCTATATTTTGTTTTACATTTGTAGAGGAAGGAATACAGAACTGGAAGTCTTGAGAGGGAAAAAAAAACCCAGAAAGGAGATTTATTGACTGACAAAGGTTGGGTGGATTTTGAGAATGCATCTGGACAGGGGTGGGCTTCAACAATTTTAGCAAGGGGCTCTCTGCCTGGTTGGTGGGTGATCATGACGATGGTGGGTGTGGCCTAGTCAGCCTCCTGCACCATGGCGAAGGTTTTCTTCGAGCCTCCGGGAGGGCAAAAAACAGCCTTCCCAGGCTACAGAGGCCCTCTGGAGGCCAGAAACGGCCTTCCCGAACTTCCAGTAGCCCCATATTTTTACCCTCCCCGAGTCTCCGTGGGCACCCTGCACTTCCCTGCATCCAAAACGGGCTGTGTGGGGACTCCTGAGAGGGGTGGGGTGGGCAGGGCAGGGCCAGCCATTAATGGGATTTGGGGGTTCTCCAAACTGCACAGAATCTTAGCTAGATGTTCTCCCAAACCCCGCCGAACCCCCAGCAGCCCACCTCTGCATCTGGAAGACTGAAGTGGTGAAGACCCAGTGAAATATACCATAAATGATGGGTAACTATTAACTATTATAACCCTAGAGTACCTACAGCCTAATAGTATGACAACTGTTGTATAGATATAACAGCTTTCCATTGGTGTCTTCTTACATTGCAATTATCCTTTTGGGATTCAAATGAGAGGCAGATAGATACTTAACTCATTTTTATACTATGGCCTGCACAACAAACTGTTTCTCCTGTTCAAATTCAGTAATCCAATACCACTATAAAAATTCCAAAAGTATTTCCAAGTTGTCACCAAATAGTATGAATGTGTACTAAATGGAAAACCCATTTCTGAGCTTGAAACAAAACGGATTCACTTGGAGAACGTTGTAATGGTCTAAATTCACCCTGTTCCACAGAAATAAAACATGAGATAATCCTGTTGTCGGACAAAATTTAAAATATGCATATTTTGAAATCAGAAGCTTGACCATGTTAAAGTTATTTTATAACCAGAACATTCAGCATAGCATCACTGAAAACAGTGATGTTTTGCTGTAATATCTTGGAATACATGAGATTTGTGTTCTTATAATTCTTGGAACAATTGCTTCAAGCCTGAAATATTTTCTATACCCCTACAAAATATGTTTCATTGTTGGCCTACTCTGGCTGTGAACATTCTATAATATGGTAGATAGGCTAAGCAGTGTTATTGCTATCCTACTTAGTTGCAGTCATCACACATCTGGTGGGATTATATCCTCTGGCCCAAAAATTATAATCCTACTTTAGAGTAACAGCTGGTAAACCCAACAGCAGTCTCAGTCACAAGAGGGCAGAGTTGTAAAGTATATTAAATTTTCTTTAAGCTTTCTTATAGTATTTGGAGAAGTAGAAAATCAGTAATTGCGAATTTGGAGAAAATATGGCCAAACACAAAATGTTTTGGCTGGAAATACATTTACAGGACCGAAAGCTTGCCTTTAAATTAAACTCTTACATTTCATAATGGATGCCTATATATGCTTTATATAATTCTCCACCTTTAATTCTCTTTGCAATTATGAAACAGAAAGGGTTGTGTTCAGTGGTAGGTTTCCATTTTTTTTTACGACCGATTTGTTCACTCATGTGATGCTTCTGCGCCAGGTGGGCAGAACCTCCCACCGCCACCACCACTACAGGTTCGCCCGATCTGGGCCAAACCGGCAGAAACCCGCCTCAAAACACCTAACAATATTATTTTTGAAACCCAGTAGAAACATCCAAGTAGAGTAGAAAGAAAAAAGTATACTTTTTCATGGGTTTCATGAATTATTCCAATTTCCCAAAGAATTGGCTATTTACTATTGATTTTGTGGATCACTTAAATGTGCAAGTTCAGTCTATGGGTCCCAAAGGTGCTTTTTTCAAGAGGGAACTGGACATTCTGGTTTGCCTCTTGAAAAAAGCACCTTTAGGACAACCATGACTTGAGTGACTGAGAATCTCCACAGACATTCAGTCCACATGCTTTTTCTTTAAAAGAAAGGAAGCAAATTATATCCATTTTTTTACAGTAATGATTTGGAGGAAATATTTATAAATTTTCATCTAGGATTTCATGTTTGGATCTAGGATTTCATGTTGCAAATGTGCTAAATGATTATTTTGTCAATTCCAAGGAATTGTCCATCAGCTAGGAGGTCACCAGAGTTTTCCTCCAGGAACCCAGGATGGAATGAAGATCTATAGCACCAGAATAGCAATTACTGGCTGCTATAAGGAATGCTGCCAGGCTAACACAAAGACGAAAGGAAAGTTGTTTGAAATCTGCCAAGTGTAATAACCAAGCTCAAGGATGACTTATCAAAATAAATGGAGCCCTAGTTGTTAAGAAAGAATGCTATACTTAGAGGTGATTTATTTTTATTTATTGACATTACTGATAGACTGTCCCAATCTGATTTAATTTGGCCACTACTATTAGAATTGTATTTTAAGTTACAAGCCTTTCAGTCATACAAGTACAGGTGAAACTCGAAAAATTAGAACATTGTGCAAAAGTTCATTTATTTCGGTAATGCAACTTAAAAGGTGAAACTAATATATTTTGCATCTCATTTGGAAACCAAGGACCCAGAATATGGAGGAAGAATGAAGAGTCCAAACAAGCACAGTAACCCCACGGTCATTGAACCAAGTTTTGGTGCTTTTGGCAAAAGTTGCTCTCATCAGAAAAGAGGACTTTGGACCACTGAACAACAGGACTTTGGACCACTTTGCTTCATTAAGACCAGGGTCAAAGCAGCCATCTACCAGGAGATTTTGGAGCACCTCATGCTTCCTTCTGCAGACGAGCTTTATGGGGATGCTGACTTCATTTTCCAGCTGTCGACACTGCCAAAAGCACCAAACCTAGTTCAATGACTCTGGGCTTACTGTGCTTGATTGGCCAGCAAACTCGCCTGACCTGAACCCCATAGACAATCTATGGGGCATTGCCAAGAGAAAGATGAGAGACATGAGACCGAACAATGCAGAAGAGCTGAAGCATCCTATTGAAGCATCCTGGTCTTCCATAACACCTTAGCAGTGCCACAGGCTGATAGCTTCCATGCCACGCCGCATTGAGGCAATAATTGCTGCAAAAGGGGTCCAAACCAAGTACTGAGTACATATGCATGCTTATACTTTTCAGAGGTCCGATATTGTTCTATGTACAATCCTTGTTTTATTGATTGCATGTAATATTCTAATTTTCTGAGATTGTGGATTTGGGGTTTTCATGAGCTGTACGCCATAATCATCACAATTATGACAAATCACAGTGTGAACTATCTTGCTTTACATGTAATGAGTCTCATCTGATATATTAGTTTCATCTTTTAAGTTGCATTACTGAAATAAATGGATTTTTGCACAATATTCTAATTTTTTGAGTTTCACCTGTATATGTTGTGCTGTGTCTGGTAGCTTATTTTTGTTCTGTGAGTTAATTGTTATGTAAATCCTTATGTGTAACTTTTCTATATGTTGAAATATGGCTTCTAAACTGCAACATGAAAAACTTCAACCTCTGAATGATTTTGCTAAGCCTACTTACCTCTCTTCACTTGCCTTTTGCAAAATGGGAATCTATTATGCCTAAAATAGATTGTGACATCATAGCCTTCGCCTTTTGTGACAGAGATGAATGAATCATTCTCTATGTGTTCGAATGGATTTTTTTTTTTTACTAACAAGATTTTCAAATTCTACATTTTCCTCCTTGACTCTTCTATTTCTACTTTATCTATTTTGGGTCCAGTTATATTACAATTAGACAATCCGTTCTGATAGTGAGACTGAACCCTCTGACATAATAGAAAAGAGGTGAGACAGTGAAAAATAATTTCAAGCAGGGAGTGTATAAACCAGTAAATAGAATAGAGAAATAATATTCTTGATCTTAGTCTGCAAAGTTGAGAATAATGAGTTTGTGCAGTAAAATTAACTACTCCATAAATATTTGGGGGGGGGGGGAATACGTAAATTTGGACTTTGGAGTTGAGGAAAAAGGGAAGATTGACGTATACTTGAGAAAAGATGGCTTGCAGAAACTAGCTCTAAAAGAACATAATTCCTCTTTATGAGAAAACTGTCTGGGTTTCTCTTCAATTTGTACTGATTTTTTTTTCTTATCTGAAATATAATTAGAAACAGAAAACTGACAGCAGAAAAAGACCCAGTGGTCCATTGAGTTTGCCCGTTAGGTTTTTTGCTTATTTTTGTTTTCTTTTTAATTTATTTATTTATTTAATTGATTTTACTTAGAATTTTTTTTTTAAATTGGAGTATATTAACATCTGCTTTTAATACCTATTTAAAGATCATCATCATTCCTCTTTTTCTTCTTCTTTGGAACATCATTCCCCCTGAGATTAGACTAGCACCAACCCTACTAGCGTTTAAGAAAGCTATTAAGGCAACCAATTTTTAAAAAAAGCCTTCAGGGATTGTTATATGATTGATTTACCTCCTTGTAGTTCATGATTTATTGTTAAAATTCTTGTTTCTTGGGGTGGTAATTTACAGTTAATTGTCTGTTTATTAGATTTATTGTTTTAATGTCTATCCAGGAATTGGGAATGTCTGTCATTTAAAGAGTTGGTTACAGTTGAAGTAGCATAAATAAATAAATAAATAAATAAATAAATAAACAAACAAATGCACAAATAAATAAATAAATAAATTCTCATAGTGGTGAAATACACCTGATCTTAAGCATGGGCTGTTGAATGTGTTGAAGGCCCAGTTTCATGGATGTATTGCTAACTGACCAAATATCTTGCCTACTATGTATATTTATTTTACTTATTTTTTTTATAAATATATATTTATAAACAATTATTTTATGGATTTAAAATGTTTTAGTATTACATTGTAATATATTATTTTGAATTGTAAGCTTCATTTTAACAGTCATTGACTGAGATGGATAGTTATAGAACTTAATTGATTAAAAGATAAATAAACAAATAAATGAATGCCATTTTCTTCCTTTCAGTTAATTTTAGTGTAATTTCTTGTTAATGTTGGAATAACAGTAAGGACTTCATGATAATTATCTGGGGCAATGGAGGTTACTTTATGTTCAATGTAATTCGTTAATATTTGTTGGATCAATGATATGCAAAAATGTAAAAAAAGAAAAACAAAGTGAAGCAATAAATACAATAATAGGCCTTTTGGCTAAGTTTAATGGTAGTTATTTTACTGTAGAAACTCATAAGTCCTTTTCATAGAAGATGGCACCAAATCAAGAAGCCAGGATCAGGGGGATTTAAATTGTCTCTTCCAACATTCTGGATTTTTGTACTATGGAATATTTTGATGAGATGGAAGATTTTTGCAGGTTGCGCTCAAAAGTCTTTGGTAAAGCTGAGACTAGCGCAACCAGTTTCAAATTATTCCTTTTGTTGCTTTGAAAATCTCTGGCTTGAAATTGTTGTGAGATTTATTTCTTTAAACTAATACAGTAAGCAAGCTTTTGAGCCCATTGGCTTTTATATAGGCAGGATTTTAAACAAAGGGAAGAGCAAAAGAGATAAGCTGGAACATCTCAGACCACATTTAGTTAATGGAACTTAAGATCAGATGATGTTTTACGTGGAAATTTACAATGACTGCTTCAAAATAAGGACCAATAAAGTTCAATAAAGCTTACTTTTAGGAATGCAACCTAAATGGTTTAGAATTTTGGTCAAAACTGTCTCAGTAGCAACATGACATGCGGAGGTGAAGGAATGGGGGCAGCAAGTTTTATTTCACAACCCTGCTATATACTCACCATCAACAGTCAGTGAATTCTTAGTGTTTACTCCAGAATCAGTTGCTATGAAGGAAGTGACCCATTTGTTAACAGAGAGCTCTAAAACAGACCAGTTAATCTTTCCACATAGCAAGATGTTCTTTCTATTTGCATGTGGGAAATGAAACCAGATACATTCACATTTCATGTGCTATATTTGGCAGAAACACTACGCTGTGGTTGGGATGGAACAGTTGTTGTTTTGTAAATGACGAAAGCTGGGCATTTTAAAGGAAGAAATCAACTTTATATTATAATAATTCAACGGAAATTCAGAGATAAAGATTCCTCTGTGCTGCTGGCATAAAGTATATCTTCTGCTGACTGCATAAAAATGTCTGTGTTGCCTGGTGGCAAAAGAAATAGTAAAATAGCAGTGGTCTAAACTAACTTCATTCGAGTGTGGAGGGCTATAATAAGATCCAGACTGCTTTCTTTTAGCATTGTCTGTTTGATGTATTGAAAACAATTTACATTTAGGAATGAGTTTCCGAGCCTGCAGAGTCTGCAATATTTTATAGCAGAAGCCATTGTGGGGAAAATACTTGAAAGAAAATAAATTCTTTACGTGTTGCAGTGACATTTTCCATCTTCTTTTACTGTATCCTTTATCATCAAAGTCAGTGATGCGCTACTTTACTTATTAAATGATTTGGGTGTGACACAGAGCTTGCTAGATGGATTGCATGTTTAAAATGATTGTCTACTTTGTAATATAGATGGATTGCATGTTTAAAATGATTGTCTACTTTGTAATATTTCCCACTAAAGATCTTGGGAGTCGAAATATTCCCTGAAAAAGAAAAAGCAACTTTTTAATGTAGGGGCACAAAGCAGAGAGATAATGAGGAACAAAGGTCCTGAACCATTTCTGTTCACCAAATGTTATAGTCCCAAAAATGCTATTCTGTCTCATAAAGCAGTGGTCCCCAACCTTTTTATCGCCGCGGACCAGTCAGACGAGCCTCCCTTGGCCTTCCGGACCGGCGGGTGGGAAGGCGGCCATCCTGGTCGCGCGTTCCGCAGGGCGGGGGGGGGGCTTCCTTCACGCCAAGGCCGACAGCCCACGAGGCCGCCCCGCCTCCTCCTCCTCGGCCGCCGGGGGAAGGGAGGGGGAACCGACCCCGCGATCCGCTCGCTCGGGCAGCCCTTTTTCCTCGCTGCAGTTCGGCGGAGGCCGGCTGCTTCCGAGGGGGTGGGCCTCCGCGCCGCGCTCCATGAAGGGAAGAGGGGGAGAAGGCGGGCTGCGGCCGAAGGGCCCCCGAGAGCCCCGCCGGCCTGACGCAAAAAGCGCTTCGGCGGAGCGGCGGGGGGGAGGGGCGGGAGGAGGTGACACTCCAGGAGGGGGGGCAGAGCTGCACCGCGAGTCTTACGTAAACCCCCCCTCCCCGCCTCGGCGGAGGAAAACATCTCCCACCTGGAGATGGGGCTGCGAAAACATCTCCCACCTGGAGGTGGGGCTGCGCGTGAAGCGCCTCTCGGAACGGCGAAGCTCCCTAAGTTCCCCCAAAACGGCCGCGCTGCGCCCCTCCCCCCCGCAACCTTAGTTTCTCCTTGGGAGGAAACTGCAGCGCTGCCGCCCCCTCCTGCCCCCCCCGCTTGTCATTCCACGGGGCAGGCGGGCCGGGTGAGTCCGCGGACAAAGTTTCGCCTCCCAGGCAGCCTCCGCCAGCAGCATCCCAAGTTCGGGCCGAGGCCGCCGCCGCCGCCCCCTCCCTCCCGGGGCGAGCAGAGCAAGAGGGCGGGGGGGAGTTCGGGCCTCCCCTCGCCCCCCCAGCCCCGCACATCTGGGGCGGCGGGGGGGGCAGAGAAAGGGCGCGTTCATGAGGACTACAAAGTTGCAAATATGGCCCCCGGCCGCTGCAGCGATCATGGCCCCCGGCCGCTGCGCGGCCCGGTGCCAGGTACTCCACGGCCCGGCACCGGTCCGCGGACCGGGGGTTGGGGACCACTGTTCTAGACCACCCCCATGCCCGTGCCCAAGATCATAGAATCATAGAATTGTAGGGCTGGAAGGGACCTTGGAGGTCTTCTAGTCCAGTGGTCCCCAACCTTTTTATTGCCGCGGACCAGTCAGCCTTTGATAATTTTACCGTGGCCCGCTGAGCGCGCGCAGGGGTGGGGGGGCATTGTTCGCGACGACACATTGATTGTTTATATATCACGTACGTACCAGCGCGGGGCTCTCTTCCCTGGAGCCTTTGCGCCCGGCCCAGGAGCTTTTGCGCACGGCCCAGGAGCCTTTGCGCTGCAGCGATCATGTCCCCCGGCCGCTGTGCGGCCCGGTGCCAGGTACTCCACGGCCCGGCACCGGTCCGCGGACCGGGGGTTGGGGACCACTGTCATAAAGGATCCAGATGTGATTTAAACCCAAAAGGTATATTTGGTATTCCACTGATGACGATAAGGCAAAGTGTTAAAACAATTAAAGGCAAAATCCTATATCCATCTATTCTGTATCACTGTAATTCTACAATCCAGGAATATACATGCTTCCTTTTTTAATTCTTTTTCCTATATTGCTTTAATATCATGTGTTTGCATGAAATGTGTTGCTTTTGGGGGAAGAATCAGTTACTGCATTTATTTGAGTTTCAATTTATTGCAGTTACTGTATTTGGAAGGCATTGTATTAAACTGAGCTCAACATTTTTGTATTAAAATTAGTATTGATTTTGTATTAATTTCCTATTTTTTATTTACATTGCATTGAATTAAATTAAACAGTGACTAAAATTACTCTATGAATAGAAGAATTTGACTATATGAAAATGTTAATATTTGGGTGTATTTTATATTAGAAATGTTTCTTTGCTACTACCGTTTTTGATTAATTCTGTTGCAAGGTTTTGGTCTATAACCAAAGGCAAATGTGTGAAATATAAAGAAATCATAGGTGAACTTTTACATAAATTAGATTACTGTAATATACTTAGAAATTGTAGAAATTGTTTGATTTATAACTAGATGTAAACTTCAGGATTCATATTATTAAATATAAAAGTTTTTATTTATTTTTCATTTATATGTATTTTAATATATTATTTCCAAATTTAATATGTCTCCAGGCATTTAATGTATTCATAAAACTTCTTTCAACTAATATACACTTCCCTGAATATGGTTTCCCTTATATACACACATAGTTATGCTCTTTTAAATGGAAGAAATACATTGCAAAATTTGGAAAAGTAACACTGGAATTTTAGTTTATTATTCAGTGAATGTGAATCACTTGAATATAAATTGTAATTGTAATTGTAATTGCTTTATTTGTATGCCGCCCTTTTCCCTAGGGAGACTCAGGGCGGCTCACAATTCAGGGGGAGGGGGGACAAACAAGTTACAAACATAAAAACAATACATCATTAAAAACGCAACAGTCATACTATTCGAGTGGGGTTGAGGTCTCTAGCCCCAGGCCTGTCGGGACAGCCAGGTTTTAAGGGCTACGCGGAAGGTCTGGAGGGTGGTGAGGGTACGTGGTGTGTACCAAGGACCTGTGGGTAGCCAGAAGAACTGAGGCGGAGACAGGAATAAAAGGCTAACAAGTTTATTCCCTTAAAGAACAAGCTAACAGTTCAGAACCGGCTTAGATAGGAACGCGCGCTGCTCGTTTGGACAGCTCCCTATTTATACAGGAGCTGTCAAACGATCAGCCAATCAGCTGTCGAGCGCTTCCCGCTTAAACTCTTGGTCCGCGCATGCTCAGAACACAACACTCCTCCCCCCTAAGTTTGCGCAGGCGTAGTCTTGTAAGTATGCTGGACGCCGCCTGATGCGGCCGGATGCCCTAGGCCCTTCTGCACCGCTTGGAGGCCCTGGTTGTTCGCCCGAGGACTCTGCATCTGAGGACGGAGCTTGCCCGGGCCGCCGAAGAGCGAAGGACGGTGCTGGTCCACCAAGTAAGTCGCCACTTCGGTTTGGGGCTCCGGCTGCTTGTCCTCTGTTGGCCTCCTCGTTTCTGTGCCCTGCGTCGTCCGTCGGAGTTGTCAGAGTTGGCAGGTCGGTTGACGGCTGCTGGCTTGTTGGTGGTTGGCGCCGGCTCCGCAACTGGTCGCAGTGGCGTTTCCAGACTCTGCCGTCGAGGAGCCTGACCCTGTAGGAGCAGGGCCCGGTCTGGTCAGTGATTATGCCCGGTAGCCACAAGGGATGCCCTACATAATTCCGGGCATACACTGCCTCCCCCTGGACGAAGGAGCGGGACCTGCTCTGGGAATCCAAGGGTGTCGGAGCGGAATAGGCAGGGTGCAAACGGTCCAGGGTTGTCCGCAACCGCCGTCCCATGAGACGCTCGGCGGGGCTCATATTCGTCTCTGGCGAGGGAGTGGAGTGCTGGGCTAGCAAGAAGGCGTCAATCCGTTCCTGCCAGGGAAGGTGGTCCATTTTGGATAGAGCTTCCTTGACGGAGCGAACAGCGCGCTCCGCCAAACCATTGCTAGAGGGGTGAAAAGGGGAGGTGAGGGCGTGTCGGATGCCGAGGGAAGCGAGGAATGCCTCGAACTTGGTAGCTGTCAGTTGAGGCCCGTTATCGGACACCAACACGTCGGGTAGGCCATGGGTGGCAAAAAGATGGCGCAGGGTCGCGATTAGCGCGTCCGCTGTGGTGGAGGACATGTGGACGACCTCGACCCATTTTGAGAAGGCGTCCACAGCAATGAATAGCATTCGGCCGTGCATGGGGCCTGCAAAATCAACGTGGATCCGGGACCATGGAGTGGATGGGGGCTCCCACATTCGCAGCTCGGCTTTCGGCGGCAAAGCTTGGGCGCTCTGGCATCGCGAGCACCCGGCGACATGGTCGACTATGTCTTGGTCAAGCTTGGGCCACCAGACGTAGCTTCTGCCTAAGGCTTTCATCCGGACAATTCCAGGATGTGCATAATGCAGCTGCCGCAGGACAGTAGTCCTCAGTGAGGCAGGCACGACTACTCTATGGCCCCATAGTAAACAGCCGCGCTGGACGGAGAGCTCCGCCAGGCGTGCTTTGAAGGGCAGAAAAACGGGGTCTACGGGGTCTTTCGGCCACCCTCGCCTAACCCAATCTAGCACCCGGGATATTACCTGATCCCTTGCGGACGACCGGGCGATGTCGGCGGCAGAGATTGGAAGGTTGAGGTCGTCGATAAGGAACAGCGGTGCCACAGCAGCAGGGTCTTCAGCAGCTTCTGGCAGGGGGCAACGGCTGAGTGCGTCGGCATGAGCGATCTGCTTCCCTGGTCGGTGGTGCAACTGATAGTCGTAGGAAGCCAGGAACACAAACCAACGAGTCATGCGTGGAGATAGGACCTGTGGGGCAGGCCGATCTCCGGCCAGCAAACCCAGTAGGGGCTTATGATCAGTGACAATTTGGAATGGGCGGCCATACAAATAGTGATGGAAATGGCGCACCCCGGCCACAATGGCTAGAGCCTCTTTGTCAATTTGCGCGTAGTTGCGTTCAGAAGTAGAGAGCGTGCGGGAAAAATAGGCAACTGGCACCTCTGCCCCACTGGGTAGCTGGTGACAGAGAACGGTGCCCACTCCATAGGGTGAAGCATCACAAGCGAGCACGAGGGGCAAGTGTTCGCTGTACTGCACTAGGACATCGTTAGAGATGAGCAGATGTTTGACAGCTAGGAACGCGGAGGCCTCTCGGCGGCCCCAAACCCAGGGGGCACCTGAGTCGAGGAGGCGATGAAGTGGCTCAGCTACCGTTGCCTTGTGGGGAAGAAAGACAGCGTAAAAATTAAGTAGGCCTAAAAAGGCCTGTAATTCAGCTCTGTTAGTGGGAGCAGGGGCCTCCACGATGGCTTTGGTTTTGGCAGCCGTGGGGTGGATGCCACTGCCATCGATAAGGAACCCAAGGAATTCTATCTGGGATACCGCAACCTGGCACTTGTCTCTCTTAACCTTCAGTCCCACTTGTTGGAAACGTTGGAGAACCAACCGCAAACGGGCCATGAGTTCGTCCATGGAGGTGGCTGACACGAGGACGTCGTCAAAGTAGGGGACGATGCCTCGGAGTCCTTGGAGCAACCGCTCCATCAAACTCTGGAACAGTCCTGGGGCAATGCTGACCCCAAACTGCAGTCTGCGGCAACGGAAAGCGCCCCGGTGTGTGATAATCATCTGTGCTTCCACTGCCTCATCGTCCACTACCAGCTGTTGATAGGCTTGGGCGAGGTCGAGCTTCGCGAAAACAGTCCCCTCGCCCAAGGTGTGCAGTAAATGTTGGACCACTGGCACCGGGTACGCGTTGGAAGGCAAGGCACGGTTGATCGAGCAGTGGTAGTCAGCGCAAATCCTTACGCTGCCATCTGGCTTGATGGGTAACACAATGGGTGTTTCCCACCGGGCATGGTCCACTGGCTCCAAGACACCTTGAGCCACCAGCCTGTCCAATTCAGCGTCCACTTTTGGTTTGAGTGCGATGGGCACTCGGCGAGGCTTCATTCGTACCGGCTGTACGGATGGGTCGAGGTTAAAAGAAACTGGTGTGCCTGTGTACTTGCCTAGGGTGCCGTCAAATACAGCTGGAAACTCGTTAACCAGGCAATCGAGCGCAGTTGCGCTGAGGTGGTGGATTCCGCTGATCTGCAGACCTAGGGACTGGAACCAGTCTAGACCAAGAAGGCTGGGCAGCCGTCCCTCGACTATGATGAGGGGTAACCGGCCGTCAAACCCCTTGAACTGCACTCTGACTTTACGGGTGCCAATTATTGGAATCAGGTTGCCCTGATAGTCTCTTAATGTGAGATAACAGTCTTGTAACTGGCGTTTGGACAGCTGAGGCAAAAGGCGTTTGATTGTGCTCCAAGACACTATGGACGTTGCGGAACCTGTGTCGAGCTCCATCTCGCAGGGCTTCCCTTCTAACGTAACCGTCAGTTGGATCTTCTTTTGAAGATGGTGGCAAGAGAGACCTTGGTTAGAGTTTCGGAGAATGGCATGGCAGTCCATTTTGGCTTTCTTGGGGCCCTCTGTTCGGGTTCGATATTGCCGAGACCGCTCGGCTTGGGACTCGGAAGAGGACATGGGCTGCGCTGCTCGGCACACCCGAGCGATGTGGCCCTTCCTGCCACACCGCTGGCAGAGGGCTTGCCTGAATCTGCACTCAGCTCTTTCGTGGTTGCCTCCGCACCCACTACATGCAGATTTAGGTTTGCCCTCTGCCGTTGCCAGCTCTTCCTGTTCGCCTCCTCAAGGCGGTTAATGTCCTCATCGAGGGTTTCAGCATCGGACTCTTCACTTTCTGAGTCTGGCGGACCGGTCACTGTGTTAAAGGCATTGGCAGCCTGCGAGGTATTGGCAGACCGGGCCTTCGCGATGGTGGCTAGGGAAGCAGCAGCCATCTCTGCAGCCCGAACTTCGTCAAATGCGGTTTGGAACGACAGATCTGTTTTTGTTAGTAGCCGCTTCTGTAACTTGAGGTCTCGGAGGCCACACACAAGGCGGTCGAGGAGAGCTTCATCCAAATCCCGGAACTCGCAGTGGAGGGCGGCCGATCGTAGGGCAGCAACGTATGCGCTAACGGACTCCCCCTCAGCTTGGCTGCGCTGGTGGAACGCGTGCCGGCGGGCTATTTTGGACGGGGACGGAGCATAATGGCTCGTCAGCTTTGCCATCAACACGGGCCATGGAACGGCCTTGAGGGGCTCAGGAGCTGTGAGAGCCCTGGCTGTGTGGAAAACGTCTGTGCCACAAACAGACAAGAAAAACGCGCATTTCCGCTCGTCCGTCAGCTCGGTGAGGTCGTGTGCGACCAAAAAACATTCAAACCGAGCCGTGTAAGACTCCCAAGTCTCAGAGCCATAGTTGAATGGCGCGAAATTTAACGTGGCCATTCCTGTCAGAGCCAGTGACGTCTCGTCGCGGTAGACAAGCGCGGTTCTAGTGACTTCAGCAGTAAGTGACTTCAGCTTCTCGCACCTCAGTTTGGCGATCCCATCCTCGTCACCAGTGGTGTGTACCAAGGACCTGTGGGTAGCCAGAAGAACTGAGGCGGAGACAGGAATAAAAGGCTAACAAGTTTATTCCCTTAAAGAACAAGCTAACAGTTCAGAACCGGCTTAGATAGGAACGCGCGCTGCTCGTTTGGACAGCTCCCTATTTATACAGGAGCTGTCAAACGATCAGCCAATCAGCTGTCGAGCGCTTCCCGCTTAAACTCTTGGTCCGCGCATGCTCAGAACACAACAGTACGAATCTCCACGGATTTATTTAAAAAATAAATCAAACGCTTCTGATTCTTAAGTGTACTGCAGGAATCAAAAGCTATATGAAGAAACTGCATTTACTTCTTCTCTATCCAAATATTTTTAGGTACAACCTCAGGGCATTGTAGGATGAAAAAGAAGAGAAATAAAAAATGTATAAATGTATAAAATGTATAAAATGTATAAAGCCCTATATTGGACTGCTTGTGGAAGGAATTTTCATCCAGTTCACTTCATCCAGTTTAGAAATGTTCTGAGGGGTAACCAGACAGGAAAGCTAGTTCAGGGCAGCGGTTAGGATCAAAGCAAAGCAAATCTTTATACCTACAAAATAAGGTTTGACTAAGCCTGTGAAGATCCATACAAAATATACTAGGAGCACAAGCAACAAAGATGAACAATCTAAAACTATACAAAACAGGAAGAATAAAAAACAGCTAAAAAGCATCCAAGAACTTAATCTCCTGAGCCATTAAAATGAAATTACACCTAAAGAGGCAATTACTAGATAAACTAAGAATTCTCTAATTTGAAATTAGCAATTAGAAGTTAAAGGTTTGGGTTTTAGAATAACTACTTAATATTTCACTATGTTATAATCTGGGTACAGACCAGAGGTGGCTTCCTACCAGTTCGCACCTATTCGGTAGAACCGGTTTGTCAAATCTACCGAACCGGTTAGAAGAGGTTCCACCAGTGGACCCGGAAAGCAGGCCACACCTACAGAAGAGGTTCCAAAAAATTTTGCAACCCACCACTGGTCCTTGGATATGATTATTCTACACTATCATGCTCATATTTATAAAACTCAGTGCCTCTGTGAAAGGTAAGGATGACTACTGCATTTGTGGTGGAATCAGAATATTGCGTGTGTTGAAGTTGTTTTAACGCAAACCAAAGATGCCTTTTAAAAAACAAGTTTGCATCATATTCTGATGCATGCCAGTGCTGTGTGTGAGGTAATTTAAGGTGGTTCTGACAAGTGTCGTCGGCATCTTCATATCCGGTCACATGGGCGGCAAGCCACTCCCATCCGGTCACATGGGTGGCAAGCAACTCCCACAAAGGAGGCCACACCCACAGAGTAGGTTCGAACAATTTTTGAAACCCACCACTGGTACAGACTTACTTCTCTAACACTGTTGAGGTGATCATGCATGCATATTATGCCATTCTAGGCTCTAATTGAGTATGTAGGACTATGAAGCTTGCAACTGGCACAGGATTAGCTACATGCTGCAGTGATGCAGATAATGGTCTACTTGGACGAGACTTAGAGTCTCTCATGTTCAATAGGCTGCTTGCACAGAATGTTATAAAGCTGTACATAAAGGCAGGGGTCTCATCTCAATTAATCAAGAAGTGTATAAGTGACTTGTGCAGTTTGATAGTTTTGGGAAAGAGCAGGATAATAAGATTGTCACAAGCAACTCCGTACAATAGACAATAGAGGAGGAACCAATTTATAGTTTTGTCCTCCCGTGAAGCACATGAGCACTGTCTCTCCATCATAGGAAGCTTCTTAGATTTGTCTTCAAGAACGGTGGAGAGAGGACAAGGCTCTGAGCTAAAGAAAAATGCCTTTGAATTTCCATTTGTTGCAGATAGGGAAGGGAAAAAACAATATACTGGAGTCTTCCAGAGCACTGCTCAGGTCTGTCTGGTTAAGGCAATATAGACGCACTGCATTACACAGTTTATCCAGTCTTTAAGTATCAGCTTTTTTTTGTACTAGTATTATAATATGATACTGTGCCTTAATTTATCACACTAGGGCTGGGCAATAATATACTTTGCTTGTGTCTTAACACTTTGGGTGAGCCCAGCTGTTTGTGTCTTCGAGTTTATTTATGGCTTGGGCAGTAAGTGCTACTTAAATATATATTTGTATATATCATTCAGAGAAAGTATTTATTATTCTGAAGGTGCAACTAACAAATAAATGTGTTGCTTCATATGATATGGGGATTTAACTGAAATCTGTTGTTTTTTTTAAAAAAAAAAAGAACAAGATTTTTGCCAATTGCTGCACAATTTGTAACAGATAACAATCTCCTTAATGATTGAGTATACTGAGCTGGTCATATCAAGGAAGGTATTTATTTAATCAAGTCTGTAGAACTTCCCAACTCAGTAACTATGGGAGGCTTACAATAAAAACAACCAGTAAAACATCCCCAATAATATAGCAAGACCTTATAAATAATAAAAACCAAAAATGGAATCAGGCAGAAATGTCACTGTGCAACAAGGAAGTTGGTATAGCCCAGGGGTCCGCAAACTGCGGCTCTGGAGCCACATGTGGCTCTTTTGTCCCTCTGCTGCAGCTCCCTGTCGCTCAAAATATGCGTCACAACTGCCAATGTGTGACACCCGCCAGCACGCAATTTATTGAGCTCAAAATATGCATCACAACTGCCAATGTGTGACACCCGCCAGCACGCAATTTATTGAGCTTTTTGACCCCTGGTAGGCCAACCATGGATAAATCCAAGAACAGAAATGTTTCAGAAGAAAACAGCATGTTTAATTCAACTACATATGTTAGCTTTGTGGCTGCTCAGGAAATAGTCGGGCATGGGAAAGGTTTTGTGGCTCCCAGTGTTTTCTTTTCTGTGGGAAATGGGTCCAAATGGCTCTTTGGGTGGTTAAGGTTGCCGACCACTGGTATAGCCAAAACGAATCCAACTCATCCTTATAACTCAGCTTCAACCACAGGATTTTACAACCAACTGTAGCACAGAACCCCTGGAAGGCCTTCATGGATGACAGTTGTCATGCTCCCTTCTGAACATGTGCTATTGCTACATTTGAAATTCAGGTGCTTTTATCTTCAAGAGAAAAATACCCTTATTTTGGGCCCATTTAAGTTTTGGTAGTGCACCAGAACAGCCATCATATTCAGGATGATTCTGTATAAGGATTGCTTTGTTACAGAACAACTTGACATTTGGTAGCAATAGCCAGAAACCAGGACTTCTGAGGATCTGGTGACTTGGGGTTGGTTTCAAGGTGCTAGTCGTTACTTTTAAAGCCCTACATGGTATCGGACCTGGGTACTTGAGAGACCGCCTCCTGCCAATTACCTCCCTACGACCAATTAGATCCCACAGATTAGGCCTCCTCCGGATACCATCAGCTAGCCAGTGTCGACTGGCGACCCCCGGGGGAGGGCCTTCTCTGTGGCTGCTCCGGCCCTCTGGAACGATCTCCCCATGGAGATTCGGACCCTCACTACCCTTCAGGCTTTCCGCAAAGCCGCCAAGACCTGGCTGTTCCGGCAGGCCTGGGGCTGATGAGTTCCCGGCCCCACTTGAATTGCTGCGTCTGTTGAGTAGTTTTAAATTGTCTCTGTTTTCTGTTTTTGTCTTGTGTGTTTTGTATGGCCCCTTCCTCATGTGTTTGTTCGCCGCCCTGAGTCCCTCCGGGAATAGGGCGGCATACAAGTTCAATAAATTGAATTGAATTGAATTGAATTCTAGGACTAGAAAGGGGAATTTTTGGAAGACAATGAAATTGCTTCTCTGTGAGCAACCTACTCCCAGGTCTCTACCTTATATCTTCTTTCTCTCACTAACTGGATTATATGGCCTACCCACCTGAATGCCCACATTTCACTCTCAGTCTTTCTCTCCTGTACCCTGCAATTCTAATTGCAGATCCTAGGTTCCATCTGACAAGGCAACTACCCACCACCCATATCTAAGTAGCCTCAACTATGGTTAACCTAAACTTAACCTAAACTTCAGTTGCTGAATTGGCCCTCCTGCTTTGTTAAAGCGCATCAGTGAACTATAAAGACTATAGAAAAAAGAAAGAAATCTGCAAACACATTGAAATTGGGTTGTGTACCCCTTATTAAAATGATTTATGAGTTTCTCCAAAGTTAATTTCTGTACTGTACTTTAAAAAAAAAAACCAAGTCTCAGGGCTTCTCCAAGCGCCTCTTCTGCGGGTGGGGGGTTTGGTTCCAGACCCTTCCAGTGCTATAAGCAGGGGTGGGTTTGTCGCCCCGTTCCAACCGGTTCGGTTGGAACAGGGCCGGCGTCCTCGTGCATGCGTGCAGTGCGCGCGTGCGCGCGCGTGGCGCACGCATGCATACTAGCGTCTGTGCGATGCTCCAGCTGTTCCTGGAGGATCGCACAGGCGCTGTATGCGTCCTGCGCATGCGTGGAAGCGCAGAATTCATCAAAACCGGGTAAGGAGCGCGGGCAGGCAGGCGGGCCCTTCGCCGTTCCCGGAAGTTACTTACTTCTGGGTTCGCCGACCAACCGGTTCGCAGGGACCGCCGCGAACCGGTTGAAACCCACCCCTGGCTATAAGTGACCATCAGCGGACGGCTCCCATCGGAGGGTGTCTTCAGCTGTTCCACGCCCAATAGGAGAGCACCATGTCAGACCAGTCGGTGCTGCAAACAATCCGCCTGGGTCTGACTCTAGAGTTTCTTTCACCCCTGCCTCGTCACTTCATCTGTTGCCCAATCCCCACGTGCCCGGTGAAGAAGGCTCTCATGGAACAGGAAATTCTTCACCTCAGGGAGGTCAGGGCCATAGAACCATCAGGAGGGGACAGGGTTCTATTCCATCCTGTTCCTTGTCCCAAAGCGCTCCGGAGGGTGAGGGGCATACTATACCTAAAAAAGCTAAACTACCACCTAGCATACAAGAGGTTCAAGATGCAATACCTGCAGTCAATACTAGGCTGCATCAGGCCTGGAGATCTGCTAACATCCATAGATCTCAAAGAGGCATACCTACACGTTGCAATTTGCTCACCGCAAATTTCTGAGGTTCTTTTATGCAGGCCAGCACTTCCAGTACAGGGCACTGCCGTTTGACCTGTCATCGGCCCCCAGAACGTTCACAAAGATCCTCGCGGCAGGGACAGCGTGTCTCAGATCCCGTCCGGTGAGACTCCAAGCGTCGATGTGGAAAACAAACTAAACTGGATTGTTAACTCAATGTTAAGATTGAATGATGTGACAGATTATCTCAGTTCATACTCCATGCTTAAGCCATAAATCTGGGTTAATGAAATTTGTCAGATTTGCATATCATGCCATGGCAAAACAAATATGTTTGGTGCATATCAAGGCAGTGTGCATCACACTTTGGGGGGGTCTAGCTTATTTCACTTTTATCTAATGCAGTTTTGAAGGGTTTTTGAGTTGTTTTTGTTATATGAGTTGCTTTTGTCTTCTCTGCACAGGTATCATTTTTCCTATTCATCATTTTTGTCGTCTATACCATGCTGCCCTTCAACATGCAGGATGCAATAATTGCCAGCGTTCTAACCTCTGCATCACATACCATTGTGCTCAGCATCTATATATCATCCACAGACATCATGAAGGAACAATTGGTTTGGCAGGTATGTTTTCAGCAACATTCAGAATGCTTTGATGATTACCTTGGACAGCAAATGCCAGCAGTATACAGTGACATGCAGTCAGGGGAGGCAGAGCATTACCACTGTCATCATGAAAAGAAAAAAAAATGTAAAAGGAAAAAGGCTGAGGTAGTTGCTGCCAGAGTCACAGTGAATGACTCTGCTTAGTGCTTAACTGTTTAAAAAAGCCTCTAAAAAAGTGCCCTCTACAGGAGGAGGCGGGAGAACCACGTGCCTCATTTAGTCTGACTTTATGATCACTCGAGCAGAGTTAAGCAAGGGTTAAAAGCCGAAAAATTCCTTATGTAGATGAGGCACGTGGTTCCCTTGTCTCCTCCTGTAGAGGGCATTTTTTTAGAGGCTTTTTTAAACAGTTAAGCAGGGTCATCCTCTGGGCAAAAGAAGGAAAGCGGCAGCCCGCCACTGGCTTTCTTTTGTCCGCCTCTATGTCGGACATAGCGGCGGGCAAAAGAAAGCCAGCGGCGGGCTGCCGCTTTCTTTCGCCCGCCTGTCAGAACTCAGGCGGGTGAAAAAAAGAAAGCGCTTTAGACAGTGGGATGTCGGGGGAGAAGACTGCCTCACCAGCCATAAACCTCACTGCACGTCACTCTCAGTATATAATTAGAAACATGAGAGGATCCGTTATTGTACGTCTAAAAATCATATCTTAGAATTCTGTTTATATTGGAATATCTTAGTCCTTAATTTCATAGGAACTCTATGGATCTGTTAGAAAATATTGATTTGTGCAAATTGTATGAGAAGGCACTACACTTTATTAACTTTGCCAACAAAAATAACATCTGGGAGGTAAAGGCTCTGAACGAGGAGACTTTCAAGCAGCCATACCCCTCAATTGGCAGTAGTGATTTCAAGATAGAGATCACAGGACCCATTTTTCCAAAGTGAAATCTTCATTCATGATTGCAGAGACGACTATATATGGATTAATGTGTTTAAGATGAGGAAGAGTGATCTAAAGGAAATCTAGTAATTATTATTTTCAGGACTTTTCTGTTTTTGAGGAAAAAAATGTTTAGAATTAAAAGCCACTCAGAGTCACTTGGTTGAGTTGGGGGGTTATAGAAATTTAATAAATAATTTTTTGAGCCTATGAGTTTCAGTCAGCAGTCCTCAGCACAGAAATTGTGACAATAACTGTATGTGGTGAAGGTATCAGCTATGCTGAAATGGCATCCTTGTTACTGGAGAGATCCTATGTAGAACAACTGCATATTACTTTTTACCAGAACATCTCTCCTATTTGTTGAGGGTGTGCTGATTTTATTTTATTTCTCAAATGTATACTTTCCTCACCAACATCACTCTGAAAACCAATACCACCCATCCTCCACAATCCTACAAACCAATCCAGTAAAATGATAATGCAATATGGTTTATGTTTGTTTCTACTTGATAATTGAGCAATTGAGGATATAATTTCATGAATTTTCTGAACTGGCCACACCCCACAAAGATTTGATGATGCAATAAGTTAATGTCCCACAAGGTTGTCTGGGGAAATTGAGAGTCTGAACAATTGTACTACTCTATTTTTCGGAGCATAAGACGCACTGGAGTATAAAACGTAGCAAGGTTTTGAAGAGGAAATTTTCGGCCCATTTTTCGCGAAAACGGGACAGGTTTTTTTTCAAAAAAAGGGGGCATGAATAGGCCTTAAGAGGCTTGTAGAGTGCTCCTGGGGGGTGCCCCCCCCAAAATGAGCAAAAAATAGCCTGATTTGCACAGGTGCTATATGCGCTGTGCGTGTACATGGACACCCCAAAGACTTTAAAGACAGGTAAGGAGGGCAGGTGGGTGGGCCCTCTAAAGCACTGTACCTGAATGGTACCCAGTGCTCCGGGCAGGCTCCGGTACACCCATACCGGGACGTACCGCCTGCAACCCATCACTGGTTGGAGTCCACAAATCTTAAAGTTGCAAAAGTTGAATACCTCTGTGCTAGAGAGATGTATCTCTGAGGTCACCCACCTGAAGGACAGTTTACCTTTTTCTACTTCTAGATGCTCATTTAGCTCCCTTGTAATACAATGCCTACTTACACGAAAAAGAAGAAGCACTGACATTACTGCCAATCTGATTTCCTCTTCTGTATGGTATTCTTACTTCTACCAGCTGATTACCACCCTTAGAAAAAGTAAATCCAATCAGGATAAAGTAATAGATACAATTATTCCATTCAGTAGAGAACCATTATCCTTAGTGATGGGCTATTTTCTCTATTTAAAAAAATCCACATTTTGTTTTCTAGTTCTTAAGAAGAGTGATATGGTTTTCACAGCATACTTCTTATCTGCAGGAAATTGTACTTGCAATAGAATAAAACAATTACACACACACACACACACACACACACACAAATGTGCTGTGAGGAAACTGCTGGTGTGCCTTAAGAAATGAACTAAATATGAAAGGCTCCTCCAACAGCAAAACTTTCCTCTATGCTTCAGTGAGTCACAAGGCTGGCCTTAATTGTTTAAAATCAGTTTCAACTGGAAGTAGGTAATCTATTTTGGCTTTAGGTGTGATTGGATCTCTCAGGCAACCTAACCAAAGTTGCAAGATGATTAGTTTCCTTCAGAGGCAGTGGCCGTTAATTCTGTCACTGACCTTCAGTGACTTCCTTTAAAACAGGAAACATATCTATAGCAGCAGTGCATAGGTTTAGGATCCAGATTTCCAAGTCTGAGCAACCATTAGATTATAGGACTAAAAAACAGAGTTCATTTTATCTATATCAATATCTATGTCCATGCATCTATGTCCATACCAGGGGTGGGTTTCTCACCCCGTTCCAACCGGTTCGGTTGGAACGGGGCCGGCGGTGTCCTTGTGCACGCGCGCAGTGCGCGCATGTGTACTAGTGCCTGTGCGATGCTCCAGCTGCTCCTGGAGGATCGCGCAGGCACTGTACGCGTTCTGCGCATGCGTGGAAGCGTAGAACTCGTCAAAACCGGGTAAGAAACGCGGGCGGGCGGGTGGATCCTTCGGCGTTCTCGGAAGTTCCTTACTTCCGGGTTCGCCGACCAACCGGTTCGCCGGGACTGCCGCGAACCACCTGAAACCCACCCCTGGTCCATACACACAAATATGCACACCGTGAATTTTAAACACTATACAATTGCATTTTCTTTAAAAACATAATAATTGGAAGAAGTTACTAGCAGGTTTATTTAAAGGCCATAAAATCATAAAAAACTAAATGTATAAAGGGATATTTAAAAGATGACTAACAAAAAAAAAGAAGGTTTTTTAAAAAAAGAGCCCCTTAAGAAAAGAAATTAACAGGAATCAAAGAAAAAAAATCTGGTAGTAAAAATTCAAATTTCAAAATATTGTTACTATGGTTTTTAAATATTTATTCAAGTATGTATGTTTGTGCATATCTATATGTACACGCACCAGTAGTGGGTTTCAAAAATTGTTCGAACCTATTCTGTGGGTGTGGCCTCTTTCGTGGGAGTGGCTTGCCGCCCATGTGACCGGATGGGAGTGGCTTGACACCCATGTGACCGGATATGAAGATGCCGACAACACTTGTCAGAACCACCTTAAATTACCTCACACGCAGCACTGGCATGCATAAGAATATGATGTAAACTTGTTTTCAAAAGGCATCTTTGGTTTGCGTTAAAACAACTTCAACACACGCAATGTTCTGATTGCACCACAAACGCAGTAGTCATCCTTACCTTTCACAGAGGCACTGAGTTTTATAAATATGAGCATGATAGTGTAGAATAATCATATCCAAGGACCAGTGGTGGGTTTCAAAAAATTTTGGAATCTCTTCTGTAGGTATGGCCTGCTTTCTGGGTCCCCTGGTGGAACCTCTTCTAACTGGTTCGGTAGATTTGATGAACCGGTTCTACCAAATAGGTGCGAACTGGTAGGAACCCACCTCTGACATGCACGCACGCACACACATACACACACAATTTAGATAGGAATGGGAATCAACCAGATGAAATCAAGCAAGCCAACTTTCTAGTCTTGTCTGTCCAACAAAACTAAATGATTTCACTAATTCAAAGGCTGGGAGCTGACAAATTTAATTAACTGAAATTTTAGAGTTTGGTACACAAATTTTCTCCTAAAAATACACAATCACCTTTACAGCAGTCCAAGCATGCTATTTCTTACCTTCTTCATAAACAACAAGTTCCAGATTTTTGAAATGTAATGTAACAACATATTAGCATCTTTATCCACAGCTTCTTCCCATGAACCTGATTCACAACAATCATATTATCTAACCAAATAGCGAGTCCCAGTGGAAATGTTCAAACCAGCTGCCCTAACATTCCTGTGTTAATCCTATACCCAGTATAGAAAATTGATAGTTCTTTTTCTGAACAATCTTTGAGAGATCTGAAAAAAGAATTTGTACTGAACTTGATGAATTTTTTAAATCATATGAATCATACTTTACTTTTCTGGGGAAAAGCCTCAAGCTGTAGAGGATATTCCAAATCTCTATTCTATTTTTTAAAATCTTTTTTATTTTCAAAACAAACACAACACATAAAATCTTCCCTTTTTTACATGCTGTAGAAAGTGTATCAGTTGGTTACAAAATACTTTTGTGCATCTCTTCCACAGTCATCAAGCATAATTTATATTAACTCAAGTATTTTAACTCAGATATTTATACATGTTACCACCATCATACCTCCATTTTCATTTGACTATAGTTGTTTAAATGTCCCATCATAAAATATACCAAGATTTAATACATAACCACATACTGGCAATTCATTTACTATTTCTAAAATCCTCCAAAGACATTAAATCCTTATATCCTACTCTAGATAAACATCCATAATATTTAATAACAAAGTTTTTTATCCTTCTTTCCAAATCACTGTTTACAATTTACATCCCATTTCCTTATATTGTACCCATACATATATATACATATACATATACATATACATATACATATACATGCATATACATATACATATACATATACATATACATATACATATACATATACATATACATATACATATACATATACATATACATATACATATACATATACATATACATATACATATACATATACATATACATATACATATACATATACATATATATATATATATATATATATATATATATATATATATATTAGATTTTTACAACCCCTGGTAAGCCCCAATTATGGGAGGAAGCTAACTGCTTCCATCATCTGTCATTTGGCTCGTCACAAGAGTCCATCACGACAGAAACCCAATATTTTTACTGTTGCCTTTGTTATATTTCTGTTTTTTTTATTTGTGCTGATAAATAAATAAAGGGAGACTAGTATAGATCTATTTCAAGCTATTTAGCTCTCATCAGCTAGCCATACCCTTACTGGGATTTGAACCTGGGCTATATTGCATAGTATGCCTAGTATGCAATATAGCCCAGGTTCAAATCCCAGTAAGGGTATGGCTAGCTGATGAGAGCTAAATAGCTTGAAATAGATCTATACTAGTCTCCCTTTATTTATTTATCAGCACAAATAAAAAAAAACATATATATATACATATATATATACACACACGTTATTAAGTATGTGAACCCCTTGGGATTATGTGGAGTTTTGAATGAATTGGTCATAAAATGTGCTCTGAACTTCATTTAAGTCACAACAATAGAAAAACAGTCTGCTGAAAATAATACTACACAAACATTAGATGTTGCCATGGTTTAATTGCACATAACATGTAAACATTCACAGTGCAGGGAGGAAAAAGTATGTGAACTCTTGGACTTAATAACTGGCTGACCCTCCTTTGGCAGCAATAACCTCAACCAAACGTTTCTTGTAGTTGCAGATCAGACCTGCACAACGATCTGGAGTAATTGTGGACCACTCCTCTTCACAAAACTGTTTCAGTGTAGCAATATTCTTGGGATGTCTGGTGTGAATCGCTCTCTTAAGGTCATGCCACAGCATTTCAATCGGGTTGCGGTCAGGACTCTGACTGGGCCACTCCAGAGGGCATATTCTGTGCTGTTGAAGCCATTTTTGTGTTGACTTACTTGTATGCTTTGGGTCATTGTCCTGTTGCATCACCCATCCCCTGCAGAGGATCAGTTGGCAGACAGATGGTCATACGTTTTCCTGCAAAATGTCTTGATAAACTCTGGAATTCATTTTCCCATCAATGACAACAATCTGTCCAGGCCCTGAGGCAGCAAAGCAGCCCCAAACCATGATGCTCCCTCCGCCATGTTTTACAGTGGGGATGAGGTTTTGATGTTGGTGTGCTGTGCCTTTTTTTTCTCCACACATAGTATTGTGTGTTTTTCCCAAACAACTCAATTTTGGTTTCATCTGTCCACAGTATATTTTGCCAGTAGTGCTGTGGAACATCCAGTGCTCTTTTGCAAACTTCAAATGTGCTGCAATATTTTTTTTTGGACAGCAATGGCTTCCTCCGTGGTGTCCTCCCATGTACTCCATTCTTGTTTAATGTTTTTCTTATTGTAGATGTGTTAACAAAAATGTTAGCATGTGCCAGAGATTTCTACAGGTCTTTAGCTGACACTCTAGGATTCTTCTTTACCTCATGAAGCATTCTGCACTGTGCTCTTGCAGTCATTTTTACAGGACGACCACACCTAGGGAGAGTAGCAAGAGTGCTAAACTTTCTCCATTTGTAGACAGTCTGTCTTACCATGGACACATGAACATCAAGGCTTTTGGAGATACTTTTATAACCCTTTCCAGCTTCATGCAAGTCAACAATTCTTGATCGTAGGTCTTCTGAGAGCTCTTTTCTGTGAGGCATGGTTCACATCAGACAATGCTTCTTGAAACCAGTAAATCCACAACAGGTGTGTGTTTTTAAAGGGCAGAACAGCTGTCAGCAACACATCCAATATCATCACACTGATTGGAGTCAAAGTTGGCTCACTCCTGGCTCCAATTAGCTCTTTGAGACGTCATTAGGCTAGGGGCTCACATACTTTTTCCTCCCTGCACTGTGAATGTTTACATGTTATGTGCAATTAAACCATGGCAACATCTAATGTTTGTGTAGTATTATTTTCAGCAGACTGTGTTTGTCTATTGTTGTGACTTAGATGAAGTTCAGAGCACATTTTATGACCAATTCATGCAAAACTCCATGTAATCCCAAGGGGTTCACATACTTTTTCTTGCAACTGTACTGAATCATATCATTTTTCCCCCTAGTAATGAAGACTTAACTGAATCTAACTTAATTCTTCTTTTTTATTATTATTAACCTTTATATATAATCCAAAAGGCTTTCTAATCTTCCTTTCATGGGTACCATTCAATATTCATATCCAGTTATTACTTATCATAACACTACACATTGTATACATTATTATCATTATCAATTATTTATTTAACTATATCTATTATCACTAAATTTCACTAAGTTTAGCTAGTTTTAAATTATACTCTTCCATCTATCAACCAGTGTCATATCTTCTGCCATTTGTGGCATCAGTCCTCTAATCATCTCCTTAATCAACTTTGTTTGGACTCCTCTTAGCAACACTTTGCTTATAAAATCTCTCATGTAATTTCGATGCCCTTCTTCTGTTTCCTTAATCAGCTTATCTTTGATTGTCGGTGGTGTTATCAAAACTATTGCTAATAAGATTTCTCCCTTTAAATCCATAAATTCTTTTATTTTTTCGTCTTCTATATCTTCCCATCTGGGGTAGGTTTCCCCTCTATTTAATTCCTCTTTCAGTGTTCCACTCTTTCCATTTTCAGAAACAAACCAATCACCATAAATATCAGCAATTTTAATTTCTTTATATTCATTTTCTTCTTCGGTTTTTTTTTGGATTTTAACTGCCACTTTTTCCATTTGATGAACATCTTCAACTTCTCCGTCATATTTGCTGTTAGATGCACTAAGTAAGCCAACTTCTTCTCTATCCTCTCACTTGTATTTGATAATTTCTGTATTTCTGAGAATATCTTTTGCAGACTTAAAACTTCTTTCTGGTGTTGAAATTGTCCCATGATTTCCAGCTGACAAACACTGCTGCTCTAGCTTAGAAGATTTTAACAGAATTAAGCATCACAATGACATTTCAGCTTTCTTTAGTTAAAAATCTACTTCAAAGGAACATCTCTGTGTTTTTCTTCTTCTTCTTATCACTCTCTATAAACAATCTGTGAGTCCTTGAAGTGCCAAGCCAGGATAATCAGTGAAAAAAGTATTTCGTTTCCAATAGACAAACCTCTAGCCTCCGAGTAGCAGTGTTACAATGTTAAAACAGTAAAAATTCCTCACCAGCTGAAAACACTTTCTCTTTCCATATCCTTCCATTTTGGAGCCGCCCCGACTTCATCAGCCTCAATCTCTATTCTAATTTTTAATGTATTATCCACATCCATTCCCATTTAAAAAATATTTTTGGTAATAATAGATTGCTGGTTATATTTGATGGAAGTTTCTCTAATACACTCAAGCTTTCTGATATTTTCAAGGCTCTGCTGGCACATCAGGACTTAGCAACAAAACCCCATGATTTTAACTGGTTCTGTTGCCATGTGACCATTTTAAACAAGTTGTATTCTTTCACTATTTCAGAATTTGCAAAGTATCCTTACCTATTGATTGATTAATACTTATTAATAAACTAATGATCTCAATTTAAACATAGGATACAAAAATTATCAGCCATTTTAATTAAAATTATTCCAAGGCATCAATTTCTCATGAGAATTAAAATCAATTTTTAAATTGCTTTCAAGTAAAGCCCACTATGTCTGATTGTTTTTAGTGTAGGAAAAAAATAAACAAATGTCTACTAGAGTTGAAACCACAGCTTGCTAGAACCTTCGGGATTTCAAGTTACAACTTTCAAGTTGAGCCCCCAGCAGTAAAAGATCAGTGTCTTATTCATAGACTGTTAAAGTTAGCAAATATACCAAAGGCATTTTTTTTAAAATCAGAATAATTAAAACCATTGCTAACATATGTGGTGTTAATAGAAAAATTCTGGGTATTTGTTCCTCCCATATAAATTCAATTATTTTGAATCTCTTTACTGTCATCTAAAACATGTACAGATTTCTACTAATATGGGACCTCAATGCATACTGATAATATAGGCCATCATCCTAATTAATATTTACAGTATGTTATTTATTGCATTTTAAACTCAGTGTGTTTCGTGCACCCAATCTGTTGTGATTTGTAACCAAAACATGGCTTTTAAAAGTAATTTATAAAGCTAGACAGAATAAAATAGTTGTTATAATCACATATGGACACTTATGGAGCTGAGTTTTTTTTTTTGTTTCCAATGCACTAAATGGAAACCAAAAGTTAAAGAAGATTTGGACTAGGATTCTAGAATTTAATAGAACCACTCACTGATAGTAAGAGGTCCTCTCTCAGTTTTGAATAGCAGAATCCAAATCCCCATTGCCCTGCCTCCTTTGCCACTTTCTTTAATGGAATTCAAAGATCAGCCATGAAATTATATGTAGCAGTTCTAGTTTTAGCACTAAAATTAAGCTGTCAGAATAACTTTAAAAAACCTTCACTCCATTAAAAATTAGTGTATTCAGCTATCAGGAATCCAGCAGAGTGCCTTCTTGTGATGAGCTTAAATATCGATTGGAAAAACAGAACTTGTAGTGTGTTTAGATAGCATATACAAATCTATACATTAAAAATTGCTAATATTATATTTAAATATTGATAGATATTAAAAAGGTACTGTATAAATAAACTTTATATAATTATGAACAGTAAATTTACATAATCAAGTTGAATACCTACTGAGCAATTTAGTAAACAGCCAGTTTGATGTGGTGGTTAAAGTCTCATGCTAAAAACTGGAGTCCATGAGTAGCTAGTCCTGCTTTAAGCACAAAGCTTAAGTTGTGCAAATTGTAAGTTGCAAATTGCAGGGAATTTTCCAGGTGCAGTAATTGCCAGGAAGCAAGGTTTACTCAAAGGCAAAATTCTAATTTAAAAAAATGGTAAATACTTATACATTTTTGTTGTAATCTACGTGAGTGAATTCCTGTTCATTTCTTTAAAAAAAATATTTTTGGACATCAGAGAAATGGGGAGAGCAGACACACATCTTGACTCATCCTAGGCTGGATAAGCCAGGAGAATTTTATACGAATAGTTTCAGTTCATGTTCATTAACTCCATTGAAAAGTTATGCAGTCATTAAGCCCCCCCCCCCCCCCCAAAAAAAACCCATGACTGTGCTGACAGCAGTTCCAGCAGTTCAAGTTGTGGTTGTTAAGTGAATCATGTATGGTCATTAAGCACTTTGAGACTTCTCTTGGCTTCCTTATTGACTTTGCTTATCTGAAACTGGCAGTGAAGGTTATAAATGGAAATCATGCTGCCTCACGACACTGCACTTCTTGTAATTGTACTCCGGTTGCTAAGCAGACCAAAATCAAATCACAATCATGTGACTGTAGACATGCTGTGATTGGCGCCAACTTTGAGGTTTGGCCACAAGGCTCCTTGTTCAGCATTATTGTAACTTTGAATGGTTGCTGAATTATTGGCTGCTAAGCGAGAGCTACATGTATTTGGTTCTTCAGCTCAGTCCAATGGACTGAGGCTGCGTATAATACACTATAAATATGTAGCATCTTTGTTCAACAAGCTGTAGTAGTTCCCAGTAGATTTCTGGATGTAATTTAATATGCTGGTTATTACTTATAAAGTCTCACATGACAAAGGGTTAGATTATTTGTGGCTCTGCCTGTTCCTATCTCTGCTCACCACACTAGAATTGGTGGGTTGGCATGCCGCAGGTCCTATTAGTCAGTTTTATCTTGTGAGGGGACCTAAGGGTCATATCTTCCTTGTCACTGTCCCCATGGAAGAGCATTGTCACAGACAACCAGATGGCCCTGACCCTGTTAATCTTCATAAAGTATTAAGATCTGGATGTTCTCACAGGTATTTGTGCTGAAAGGTTAACCAAGCCTTTATCTGTCTGTTTTATTTTAATGATTGGAAGCAGTTGTTTTTTTTTTTTACTCTGAGCATTCATGACTGCATGGTTTTGAATATTGATTTTGTCACTGTACGTTTAGTTTTCTATATTATCTAGAGTCACCTTGGTGAGATAGGTGGCTGTTCTGTCCCCCCTTCTCGGCTCGTTAACAAACGGCAAGCAGACAAACTTAAAAGAAACTTTCTTTATCAGTTCTCAGCTCAGACTAGCTTCGAGCCCAAAAATAACATAAATACAGTCTCTGACCAGATAACGGAATGAAAACAAATCTTTCTTACGGCAAACACAAGTTGAACAAACGAAAGCAAAACACTTCTTCCAAAGTCTCTAAGAATCAGGGTTACAGAAATCAAAGCACTTCTCCAAGTGTATCTTCTTGAATCAGGGGTACAGGAACAAAGCACGTTTCCAAGTGTATCTTACATAACCACGACTGATGATCCATCAATGTTGCCCGAACCAAGGAAAGAACGTTGACTCCTGCAACCAGGGCGTGGCACTATCCGTTCTTTTATCACCAGAACCCCACTAACGAGCCCCAGCTGCATCGTTGACCTTGCATCCTGAAAAGATTCACAGAAGACATCTGCTGAGTCACAACAGGTGGCTATATAAATTGTTTCAATAAATAAACAAAATAATAAATTAAAAATTCTGACTAATCAGCTGTTTCAATAATAGTAGGACTGGAGTTAGTTTTCTTTCCTGCAAAATAGCTGACCAGAGGAACTGGTTCCCCATAGAGGCTTAAGACAGTTGTCCTGTCTGGCTTCTCGTGACATCTTTAAAAGGATCCCTCAGTATCATGCATGCATGTAAGCACTCTAAAGGCAAGCTGTAATTCTACTGGAGAACTACAAAAACATTAAAAGAGAATTAATAAACAACAATGTCTAACCTAGAAAAAGTATCCATAAAAGCAATTTTGGAATTAGGTAGGAAGTGTATAAAAGTGTTTCTGGAGCAGGAGATGAAGAAGACATTCTTATTCCATTTGTCTGAATAGCATGTTTCTCCTGTGTGCTGTTCGGAGGAGTTCCAAGCATGGTTAAATATAGCCAATCTGTTCCACGCCTTCATTGAAAAAAAGTAGAGACTGATCAGCACCAGAGGCTGGTTAAAGATTCAATTCAGTCCTAGGCAGATTGGCTGTATTTAACCCATGCTTGGACTCTCCTCTCAGCGCACAGAAAAGGACCCTTCAGATAGGCCAATGGTCATTCCTTGGTATTTGTGACTTGTGGAGTTAGACTTTCTACTACACATCTAATTGAGGAGAGAATAAATCACATTGTCTTTCCCTTCATAGTAAAAGTCAATATGAAAACAAAATGGCATTAAGGCAACAGTCATTTTGGGTAGCAAACAAATGAAAGGGCTTTGAAGGTTGGAGGGAAATAAATGTTCAGTTTCATGCCAAGTGCAATCCTACCATAGAGTCAATTAATTCAAAGATGTACAGAAGAAAGTTATAGCTTGGAGCACGTTGTGCTGAAATATATCTGTGGTTCAAAGATATGTGATATTGAGGCTAATGCAAGACAGAGGTAAAGTACTACTTTCCAAAGAAGTTAAATTTTCTTTTATCTAATTTAGCATGAGCTCACTTTTTAAAAAAAGACTGCGAATCTGATTTCCCTTAAACACTGCAGTAAACTATTCATTTTTGTGCATTTGTCTCTTTCCAGACAAAGTGATAAAAAAGACAATTTGCCAAAGCAAAACCATAAATTTTGTTAAATGGCCTTGATTTTTAGTTAAGAACTTTGTAAGGGGGGGAAAACATTGTGTGCTTAACTTCATTTTTCGTATTAAACGAGAAACTGTATACCAGCTATGTTCTCATTCTCCGAGACAGTCTTGTTCTTAATATCAACATAATATGAAAAGTAACACAGCAAG